>NC_042988.1:33656076-33737614 GCF_901001165.1 Salmo trutta | reverse complement strand
AGAGTACAGGTGACTAAAGCCGTAGAGTACAGGTTGACTAAAGCCATAGAGTACAGGTTGACTAAAGCCATAGAGTACAGGTTGACTAAAGCCGTAGAGTACAGGTTGACTAAAGCCGAGAGTACAGGTTGACTAAAGCCGTAGAGTACAGGTTGACTAAAGCCATAGAGTACAGGTGACTAAAGCCATAGAGTACAGGTTGACTAAAGCCATAGAGTACAGGTTTGACTAAAGCCGTAGAGTACAGGTTGACTAAAGCCATAGAGTACAGGTTGACTAAAGCCATAGAGTACAGGTTGACTAAAGCCATAGAGTACAGGTTGACTAAAGCCGTAGAGTACAGGTTGACTAAAGCCGTAGAGTACAGGTTGACTAAAGCCATAGAGTACAGGTTGACTAAAGCCATAGAGTACAGGTTGACTAAAGCCGTAGAGTACAGGTTGACTAAAGCCGTAGAGTACAGGTTGACTAAAGCCGTAGAGTACAGGTTGACTAAAGCCGTAGAGTACAGGTTGACTAAAGCCATAGAGTACAGGTTGACTAAAGCCATAGAGTACAGGTTGACTAAAGCCATAGAGTACAGGTTGACTAAAGCCGTAGAGTACAGGTTGACTAAAGCCGTAGAGTACAGGTTGACTAAAGCCGTAGAGTACAGGTTGACTAAAGCCGTAGAGTACAGGTTGACTAAAGCCATAGAGTACAGGTTGACTAAAGCCATAGAGTACAGGTTGACTAAAGCCGTAGAGTACAGGTTGACTAAAGCCGTAGAGTACAGGTTGACTAAAGCCATAGAGTACAGGTTGACTAAAGCCGTAGAGTACAGGTTGACTAAAGCCGTAGAGTACAGGTTGACTAAAGCCGTAGAGTACAGGTTGACTAAAGCCGTAGAGTACAGGTTGACTAAAGCCGTAGAGTACAGGTTGACTAAGCCGTAGAGTACAGGTTGACTAAAGCCGTAAGTACAGGTTGACTAAAGCCGTAGAGTAAAGGTGGACTAAAGCCATGAGTAAAACTTGGACTAAAGCCGTAGAGTACAGTTGACTTAAAGCCATAGATTAGGCTGACTAAAGCCGTAGAGTACAGGTTGACTAAAGCCGTAGAGTACAGGTTGACTAAAGCCGTAGAGTACAGGTTGACTAAAGCCGTAGAGTACAGGTTGACTAAGCCATAGGATACAGGTTGAAACTAAAGCCGTAGAGTAACAGGTTGACTAATAGCCATAGAGTACAGGGTGACTAAAGCCATAGAGTACATGTTTGACTAAAGCCATAGAGTAACAGGTTGACTAAAGCCGTAGAGTACAGGTTGACTAAAGCCGTAGAGTAAAGGTTGACTAAAGCCGTAGAGTACAGGTTGACTAAAGCCTTAGAGTACAGGTTACTAAAGCCGTAGAGTACAGGTTGACTAAAGCCGTAGAGTACAGGTTTGACTATAAGCCGTAGAGTACGGGTTGACTAAGCCGTGAGTTACAGGTTGACTAAAGCCATAGAGTACAGGTTGACTAAAGCCATAGAGTACAGGTTGACTAAAGCCGTAGAGTACAGGTTGACTAAAGCCATAGAGTACAGGTTGACTAAAGCCATAGAGTACAGGTTGACTAAAGCCATAGAGTACAGGTTGACTAAAGCCATAGAGTACAGGTTGACTAAAGCCATAGAGTACAGGTTGACTAAAGCCGTAGAGTACAGGTTGACTAAAGCCATAGAGTACAGGTTGACTAAAGCCATAGAGTACAGGTTGACTAAAGCCATAGAGTACAGGTTGACTAAAGCCATAGAGTACAGGTTGACTAAGCCATAGAGTACAGGTTGACTAAAGCCGTAGAGTACAGGTTGACTAAAGCCATAGAGTACAGGTTGACTAAAGCCATAGAGTACAGGTTGACTAAAGCCATAGAGTCAGGTTGACTAAAGCCATAGAGTACAGGTTGACTAAAGCCATAGAGTACAGGTTGACTAAAGCCATAGAGTACAGGTTGACTAAAGCCATAGAGTACAGGTTGACTAAAGCCATAGAGTACAGGTTGACTAAAGCCATAGAGTACAGGTTTGACTAAAGCCAGTAGAGTACAGGTTGACTAAAGCCGTAGAGTACAGGTTGACTAAAGCCGTAGAGTACAGGGTGACTAAAGCAGTAGAGTACAGGTTACTAAAGCCGTAGAGTACAGGTTGACTAAAGCCATAGAGTACAGGTTGCCTAAAGCCGTAGAGTACAGGTTGACTAAAGCCATAGAGTACAGGTTGACTAAAGCCATAGAGTACAGGTTGACTAAAGCCATAGAGTACAGGTTGACTAAAGCCATAGAGTACAGGTTGACTAAAGCCATAGAGTACAGGTTGACTAAAGCCGTAGAGTACAGGTTGACTAAAGCCATAGAGTACAGGTTGACTAAAGCCATAGAGTACAGGTTGACTAAAGCCATAGAGTACAGGTTGACTAAAAGCCATAGAGTACAGGTTGACTAAGCCAAGAGTACAGGTTGACTAAAGCCAGTAGAGTACAGGTTGACTAAAGCCTAGAGTACAGGTTGACTAAAGCCATAGAGTACAGGTTGACTAAAGCCATAGAGTACAGGTTGACTAAAGCCATAGAGTACAGGTTGACTAAAGCCATAGAGTACAGGTTGACTAAAGCCATAGAGTACAGGTTGACTAAAGCCATAGAGTACAGGTTGACTAAAGCCGTAGAGTACAGGTTGACTAAAGCCGTAGAGTACAGGTTGACTAAAGCCGTAGAGTACAGGTTGACTAAAGCCGTAGAGTACAGGTTGACTAAAGCCGTAGAGTACAGGTTGACTAAAGCCGTAGAGTACAGGTTGACTAAAGCCGTAGAGTACAGGTTGACTAAAAGCCATAGAGTACAGGTTGACTAAAGCCGTAGAGTACAGGTTGACTAAAGCCGGTAGAGTACAGGTTGACTAAAGCCGTAGAGTACAGGTTGACTAAAGCCGTAGAGTACAGGTTGACTAAAGCAGTAGAGTACAGGTGACTAAAGCCATAGAGTACAGGTTGACTAAAGCCATAGAGTACAGGTTGACTAAAGCCATAGAGTACAGGTTGACTAAAGCCATAGAGTACAGGTTGACTAAAGCCATAGAGTACAGGTTGACTAAAGCCGTAGAGTACAGGTTGACTAAAGCCGTAGAGTACAGGTTGACTAAGCCATAGAGTACAGGTTGACTAAAGCCATAGAGTACAGGTTGACTAAAGCCATAGAGTACAGGTTGACTAAAGCCGTAGAGTACAGGTTGACTAAAGCCATAGAGTACAGGTTGACTAAAGCCATAGAGTACAGGTTGACTAAAGCCATAGAGTACAGGTTGACTAAAGCCGTAGAGTACAGGTTGACTAAAGCCATAGAGTACAGGTTGACTAAAGCCATAGAGTACAGGTTGACTAAAGCCATAGAGTACAGGTTGACTAAAGCCATAGAGTACAGGTTGACTAAAGCCATAGAGTACAGGTTGACTAAAGCCATAGAGTACACTACACGAGTTTAGCCCTTTTTGAGAAACTCTATGGCAGCACCCAAGGGGCCTGAACTCCCCGTAGATTTTGCAGTGATGTAGTGTCCCCATGAGTGACAGAACACTGAGCTGATCACGGCACAACTAGAGAACATTACCAATCCCACCGCTCCGTATTTTCCACCGGCTGCCCACCACCACAGAGCACTGAGCTAGGATGAAACCCCTGCATTTTGGAGCTGCATTTTTTTTAGCTAAGCAGGTGGGGCTCAAAACAGGTGGGGCAGAGCCCTTGGCCAGTCCGTTGTTGTGTTTTGTGATCTTCTTGGGTGCTTGACGTCAAACAGATCTGCTTCAGAGCTGTCTGTTTAGCTTGCTAGTCGGCTTGAACAGTAGACACAAACGACTTGGGAAACCCAGATTAAACTTGATACATAAGCAAAGTAATTGGGAAATAAATTAGTATTAATACTATATCTTGAGTTGAGTGGAATATATTTGCTGAAGTTAGCTAGATAAATACTTGTTAGCCAGCAACATTTTGTCTGTAACACGAAAAGCAGACAGTCGGCTCTAGCTAAGTAACACCATAGTCCACCACGAGCTAATGGTTTTTCTTCACCTTTCCACAAAGTGTCTGGTATGTGTTTGCATGGTATGAGGGAGTTAACCCCAATGTATCACAGAATGGGTGGATTATTTGCAGAGTGTGGCTGTGATCTAACAAGTTCGTTCATCATGTACTAGGTCCTGGCCATCATTTAATAAAGCTAAATATAATGACTCCATTGTTGGGAATAACATGTGGCTACACACATAATAATGTCGTAACGATGTTAACATGAAAAGAAAGGAATTACTAGTAGGCTAGTTAAGAGATGCAGGAATTGAGATGAAGGCAGGATCCAACAGTTAGGGTCTCTATCAGGCCCTAGGACACACAACACATGAGGATTTAGAATGATATGGAGACACGAAGGGGACAACCTGCTACATTAACACCACATAACCAGTGCCAAATAAAAGAATGGCAACTGAAATGAACATTAACCAGCTAAACAGGTCAACATGTCATCCTTGGTACACACAGCATAAAAGGAGGACTGAGGACAAAGAAACTGCATGCATTCACCAAACATCTAACTGAGGAAAACAGATGAATATCGACTAGTTATACTAGTTGTCTGATTGGGAACTACCGTTGTCTATCAAATTACAGTGTCAAATTATTTCAATTTGGCATTGGAAGTTTTATTGAGTACAGGCAGTAATACAGCAGTCAAATCCCATGGGGAGTCTCATCAGATCAGATGTTATCAGCAAGCCAGAGCCATCTGTGGAAAGAGCACAAGTAGAACAAACGTTTATTCTGTTTTCACATATATCTATCATTCAACATAAGATTCCACCTAAAACAATGACATGAGCTATGTCCCAATTCAGCTCAACCCCTCACTTCCTCTCTACTCGCATCCTTCTCAAAACCCAATGGAGGTCTGAGGGGAGGAACCTTGTGGGGTTTTAGAAGGAGGCACGGAAAAAGGATGCAAGGAATCGAGGAAGATAAAATGGCACAGAGCTGTTGCATGTTTGCCTCAATATGAAATGGCAGATTTCACTATGTGGGACTGAGCAGAGGTGTATAATCCACACCATTCATCAGTATTATTGAGCCATAAGAAACCCTCCTTAGTTAACACATACATGACGGTTGGGAGTACGGTGCCATACCTTTAGCTCCCTGGTGCAGCAGAGCTGACACGCTAAAGATGAACTTGTGGTAGATGTCTGTGGAGGGGGTCTTGACCACGATCTGGCTGTTCTCCAGACACCGGTAATGCTGGAAGTGAGGCTTCAGCACAATCTATAGAGAGTACAGAAAGATACTGAAGATGGAATTAGATTTAGTATGGAGTCGAAGGGCTGAATCCCAACTTAAAATCCTTGTAGCCTAACATTTTATGCAATGACATCAATGCATGATTTACACAATAGTCTCAGTTGTGTGTGAGGGGACTAACCGAGTCGATGAGTATGTATGGGGACTGGACATCACTGAATGCAAAGTAGAGGGGCAAGCTCAGACGAACAGTGTAGTCCATCCCTGCCTCGAAACACTGGTCTGGGGAGCTCCACATATCTGAGGATTTGAGAGAGAGATGTCACAAAACACTGCACTAAATTACACACAAGAAATATGTGTGCAAACATAACACAGGCCTGTAATACAGTGGGTTTACAGACTGAATAGAGTCATATACACAACACGTATATCCTACCCTACACTTACATATACAGACCCATTACTCACTCTCTCACATGCAACACACACAGAGAGAGACTAGGTGTGTGTTTACCCTGATCGAGGGTGGAGGGATATCATCTGGTTGTGGTCATCAGGCATGGTGTTGGTACAGCGGCTGTTTGTTGAGATCACACTGGGACACATCACTGTCATCAACGCCTCCTCCCACTGGTCCGGTAACTACGCCAACACAACAGGTACATAGACATTGGAGTTTGATACCCCTGGTCAGGACTCCACTGAGGAAGGTGGATGGATACATATGTGCTGAGTTGTGTAAGGCACAAGATGAGCTAGAGGACACCCATGACCCCAAAGATCTTAGAAGAAAGTTAAGTCAAGGTCAAAGGTGACTCACAGGTCCAAACTTGGTGTCCTCTGCGTCGTAGGTGTAGTGGTCCAGGGCCATGAGGTAGGAGCCTGACTCCACCTTGTCAGATGTGTTCTCTACACACACACTGACCTGTCTCCTGAGATCAACTGCAGTGAGAGAGTAAACATAGGAAATGTCATAGACAGAGATCAATTGGAAAGGTTTGATCATTTTAGAGTTGCGTTCAAGGTAACAGTCTGTTGAAAGACTGCTGCTGTATCAATAGAGGCAACTGTGGATAATCATTTAGCCAAGTAAGTGATATTATACTATGTGGTACTGGGCTGCAGAGAGCTGCATCCCTGCGGGTCCCGACAGATATCATTGTGGTGCGGTCTGCATTTTCCATGCTGTGGGTGAGAGCGGGCGGGCGGTCCGACAGACGACTTTGGGATGAAAATATTTTTGGGGTCCCGCAGATTATTTGGAAACTGTCATCTTTTTGCTTTGTATGCATTACTCACATACACTCAGAATTCGCTGCTTCCTCTTCATTAGCCTGCCTCTCCTCTTCCAGTTGGGCGCGTGAGATCAAGTGTGCCTACTATATGTGTAAAAGTAATCTGTATTTCAAATAGACTGTATCTCAAAGTATACAGTTAGCGGTTTACAATATTGGCTATTTAGTTTGGCGTTTGATTTGGCTCCCCCTCACCTCATCTCAATCAAGGACCTCTTCCCCAGTGAGGGCCTTTCCTGTCTATTCTCACCCTGCCTCTGCCTTCTCCGCCACTACATCCCAGTCATGCTGGTCTTCCAAGTCCTCCTTCCATGCTAACCCCTCGTTAACTTGGCTAGCAAGCTAGCTACAATGCTCTTGGTTAAACCAAAGATACTGGTAACTTTTATATGTGGTTAAACGTTAGCTACTAACTAGCTAGCTAGCTAGTTAACTTCCTAGCAGCTGCTAGCTGACGGTGACCTAGCTTGCCTAATCAATAGCCTTTAAAACAGAAGACCAAATAACTACTGTATGTAAATAAGGTATTTCAGTTTTTTTTATACATTTGCAAAAATGTATAAAAAACTGTTTTCACTTTGTCATTATGGGGTATTGTGTGTATATTGATGAGAAAAATAAATAATTTAATCAATTTTAGAACAAGGCTGTAACGTATCAAAATTTTGAAAAAGTGAAGGGGTCTGAATTCTTTACAAATTCGCTGTAGCTACAGTGGGGGGGGAAAGGATTTGATCCCCTGCTGATTTTGTACGTTTGCCCACTTACAAAGAAATGATCGGTCTATAATTTTAATAGTAGGTTTATTTGAACAGAATAACAACAAAAAAATCCAGAAAAACGGATGTCAAAAATATTATAAAATGATTTGCATTTTAATGAGGGAAATAAGTATTTGACCCCTTTGCAAAACATGACTTAGTACTTGGTGGCAAAACCCTTGTTGGCAATCACAGAGGTCAGACGTTTCTTGTAGTTGGCCACCAGGTTTGCACACATCTCAGGAGGGATTTTGTCCCACTCCTCTTTGCAGATCTTCTCCAAGTCATTAAGGTTTCGTGGCTGACGTTTGGCAACTCGAACCTTCAGATCCCTCCACAGATTTTCTATGGGATTAAGGTCTGGAGACTGGCTAGGCCACTCCAGGACCTTAATGTGCTTCTTCTTGAGTCACTCCTTTGTTGCCTTGGCCATGTGTTTTGGGTCATTGTCATGCTGGAATACCCATCCACGACCCTTTTTCAATGCCCTGGCTGAGGGAAGGAGGTTCTCAACCAAGATTTGACGGTACATCGTCCCTTTGATGCGGTGAAGTTGTCCTGTCCCCTTAGCAGAAAAACACCCCCAAAGCATAATGTTTCCACCTCCATGTTTGACGGTGGAGATGGTGTTCTTGGGGTCATAGGCAGCATTCCTCCTCCTCCAAATACGGCGAGTTGAGTTGATGTCAAAGAGCTCCATTTTGGTCCCATCTGACCACAGCACCTTCACCAGTTGTCCTCTGAGTCATTCAGATGTTCATTGGCAAACTTCAGATGGGCATGTATATGTGTTCTTGAGCAGGGGGACCTTGTGGGCGCTGAAGGATTTCAGTCCTTCACGGCGTAGTGTGTTACCAATTGTTTTCTTGGTGACTATGGTCCCAGCTGCATTGAGATCATTGACAAGATCCTCCCGTGTAGTTCTGGGCTGATTCCTCACCATTCTCATGATCATTGCAACTCCACGAGGTGAGATCTTGCATGGAGCCCCAGCCCGAGGGACACAGTTTTTTGTGTTTCTTCCATTTGCGAATAATCGCACCAAATGTTGTCACCTTCTCACCAAGCTGCTTGGCGATGGTCTTGTAGCCCATTCCAGCCTTGTGTAGGTCTGCAATCTTGTCCCTGACATCCTTGGAGAGCTCTTTGGTCGTGGCCATGGTGGAGAGTTTCGAATCGGATTGTTTGATTGTTTCTGTGGACAGGTGTCTTTTTTACAGGTAACAAGCTGCGGTTAGGAGCACTCCCTTTAAGAGTGTGCTCCTAATCTCAGCTCGTTACCTGTATAAAAGACACCTGGCAGCCAGAAATCTTTCTGATTGAGAGGGGGTCAAATACTTATTTCCCTCATTAAAATGCAAATCAATTTATAACATTTCTGACATGTGTTTTTCCTGGATATTTTTGTTGTTATTCTGTCTCTCACTGTTCAAATAAACCTACCATTAAAATTGTAGACTGATCCTTTCTTTGTCAGTGGGCAAACGTGCAAAATCAGCAGGGGATCAAATACTTTTTTCCCCCACTGTACATACTGAAATCATAGTTGGTTAGTTGGTTGGTTAGGTTCTCTACTGAAAACGTACATTTTTATCGTCGGCCATCATCCCTACTTCACCAACACCATCACCTTTCACAGTCAAAATCCGGTGTCTACTAGATAACACAAAGTCAAAATTGTCTGTATCATAAAAATGAGCTTTTTGGTCTTCATTTAAGGTTAAGGTTAGGCATAAGGTTAGCAGATACATTGTAGAAATAGGCTGGGTTTAGCCATAATAATTGTGACTTTTTGGCTGTGCCAACCATGTTCATTGGCTAGAATTTTCACCTGTAATAAAATTATATTACAAGATTGCTCTTACGAGAGCAGGAGTTTTTGGTGTGGGAGGAGAAATCCATGTGGGGATGTGGTGAATTTGTGAGAGCACAGAACAAAACCAAAATCTCTGCTCTCAAGTTAATATTTTACGTGCAGCAATGATGTTCTGCTCAGTAAAAGTCACAATTGCAACTCAGGTTTAATTTGCGTGCCCCCGCTGCCTGTGCTCTCGTTGGACCCATCCTCTGCTCGCTCAACCACATTCTGGCTCTCGACTGGTCTGTGCTCACAGGACACATCCTCTAAGCTCTCGACTCTCGACTTTGCTAACTCAATGATGTTTCATCTTGCTCGACAGTGCCATCTTGCACGCAATGGACTTTAGAGGCTGATTTGATGCCTTAGAGGCGCGTGGGCGTCACCAACGCTCTTTTAATGTGAGTGGGTTTAAATAATGTGAGTGGGTTTAATTAATGTGAGTGGGTTTAATTAAAGTGAGCGGGTTTAATTAATGTGAGCGGGTTTAATTAAAGTGAGCGGGTTTAATTAAAGTGAGCGGGTTTAATTAATGTGAGCGGGTTTAATTAATGTGAGCGGGTTTAATTAATGTGAGTGGGTTTAATTAATGTGAACGGGTTTAATTAATGTGAGTGGGTTTAATTAATGTGAGTGGGTTTAATTAAAGTGAGCGGGTTTAATTAATGTGAGTGGGTTTAATTCATGTGAACGGGTTTAATTCATGTGAGTCGGTTTAATGTGAGTGGGTTTAATTCATGTGAGTGGGTTTAATTAATGTGAACGGGTTTAATTCATGTGAGTCGGTTTAATGTGAGTCGGTTTAATGTGAGCGGGTTTAATTAATGTGAGTGGGTTTAATGTGAGTGGGTTTAATTCATGTGAACGGGTTTAATTCATGTGAGTCGGTTTAATGTGAGTCGGTTTAATGTGAGCGGGTTTAATTAATGTGAGTGGGTTTAATGTGAGTGGGTTTAATTCATGTGAGTGGGTTTAATGTGAGTGGGTTTAATGTGAGCGGGTTTAATTAATGTGAGTGGGTTTAATGTGAGTGGGTTTAAATAATGTGAGTGGGTTTAATTAATGTGAGTGGGTTTAATTCATGTGAGTGGGTTAGAGTAATGTGAGTGGGTTTAAATAATGTGTGGGTTTAATTAATGTGAGTGGGTTTAATGTGAGTGGGTTTAAATAATGTGAGTGGCTTTAATGTGAGTGGGTTTAATTAATGTGAGTGGGTTTAATGTGAGTGGGTTTAAATAATGTGAGTGGGTTTAATTAATGTGAGTGGGTTTAATTAATGTGAGTGGGTTTAATTAATGTGAGCGGGTTTCATTAATGTGAGTGGGTTTAATTAATGTGAACGGGTTTAATTCATGTGAGCGGGTTTAATTAATGTGAGTCGGTTTAATGTGAGTCGGTTTAATGTGAGTGGGTTTAATTAATGTGAGTGGGTTTAATTAATGTGAGTGGGTTTAATGTGAGCGGGTTTAATGTGAGTGGGTTTAATTAATGTGAGTGGGTTTAATTAATGTGAGTGTGTTTAATTAATGTGAGTGGGTTTAATTAATGTGAGCGGGTTTAATTAATGTGAGCGGGTTTAATTAATGTGAGCGGGTTTAATTAATGCGAGTGGGTTTAATTAATGCGAGTGGGTTTAATGTGAGCGGCTTTAATGTGAGTGGGTTTAATGTGAGCGGCTTTAATGTGAGTGGGTTTAATGTGAGTGGGTTTAATGTGAGTGGGTTTAATGTGAGTGGGTTTAATGTGAGTGGGTTTAATGTGAGTGGGTTTAATGTGAGTGCGTTTAATGTGAGCGGCTTTAATGTGAGTGGGTTTAATGTGAGCGGCTTTAATGTGAGCGGGTTTAATGTGAGTGTGTTTAATGTGAGTGGGTTTAATGTGAGTGGGTTTAATGTGAGTGGGTTTAATGTGAGTGGGTTTAATTAATGTGAGTGGGTTTAATGTGAGCGGGTTTAATGTGAGTGGGTTTAATGTGAGTGGGTTTAATTAATGTGAGTGGGTTTAATGTGAGCGGGTTTAATTAATGCGAGTGGGTTTAATTAATGTGAGTGGGTTTAATATGAGTGGGTTTAATGTGAGTGGGTTTAATTAATGTGAGTGGGTTTAATTAATGTGAGTGGGTTTAATGTGAGTGGGTTTAATGTGAGTGGGTTTAATGTGAGGGGGTTTAATGTGAGTGGGTTTAATGTGAGTGGGTTTAATTAATGTGAGTGGGTTTAATGTGAGCGGGTTTAATGTGAGTGGGTTTAATGTGAGTGGGTTTAATGTGAGTGGGTTTAATGTGAGCGGGTTTAATGTGAGCGGGTTTAATGTGAGCGGGTTTAATGTGAGTGGGTTTAATGTGAGTGGGTTTAATGTGAGTGGGTTTAATTACTGTGAGTGGGTTTAATTACTGTGAGTGGGTTTAATGTGAGTGGGTTTAATGTGAGTGGGTTTAATGTGAGTGGGTTTAATGTGAGTGGGTTTAATGTGAGCGGGTCAGAGATGTAATCTGAGGACTACTGATCTCGTCTTTGAGCGTCCCAGACGTCCTGATATTTTCATAACTGTTTGATTTTATCGGCACAAAATCTGCAATGTTCTTCTAGTGTGAGATGTACAACGACAAGTTTTGAGAACGGTGATCAGCAACAGCCAATGAGAGGTCTCCAGAGAAGATGCCAGGGAGATGATGAGGTTGTATTGCACATAACCTATCGTAGCAGGAGTTAAATACACGTAGATCTTTAGGTACTGGTCTGGGCGAGAATATTAACAAAAAGGAGTTAAGATGGAGTGTCGCCTTAAAGTCTTTCCAGCATCCGGTTGTTGGGGACTCGGCAGAGGCTATATCACACATAGAAATCCTATTCAATTACTAGTATTCTTAATTCTATGGTATCTCATCACCCAGAATGTGTATACTGAGTCTCGGGCAGAGTGATGACTAGGCCTTCTACTAGTATGCATTTGTCCTTTACTTTTTTTAGACAAAACCAAAGCCAAAGTGTAATTGTTACAGCTCTGAAGTTCACAAGTAATATTATTCAATACAAAATGTAAGTGATTGGCAAAGTATTTCAACTCTTTTTGGCAAGCATGAATGCCTGACTGAAATGTTTATGAGGCAACTTTGAGCCACAGCTCATTCTAGCTAATCTAGCTAATCATCTAGTAACATCATCACTGAATCACATCATTGTTTTGGCGAGACAGCGTGGTATGGAGAATCCTCACGACCAAGTGAAGAATCTTGTAGTGTGTGACCCTGTACTGTGCCACAAACTACAGGAAAGATGGTTGTTTGTGAGAAGCTCAGCGACGTTAGGATTTAGAAAGTTGTGTAGTGTATGCCTGGCATAAGCCTAACTACCGTAATGGATGTTACTGTTTCATCAGGGAGACGCAAAGATAAAGTCATCAAATAGAATCACTGAATACACGTTATGTTTTCTATTTAATCCAGCCACAGATCAGAAAGAAGCTAAACAAATCATTTTGTATATGAATTTCACATTGTTTAAAGTTGAGCGATATCATTCACACAAGGTAATGAGACTGGGGTATACGTCCAGGATAATATGGGAATGTTGGCCTCATGTATAGGCCCTCCAACAAATAAATAAGACCAAGAACATCCAAAACCCATCAGATGAACTGTTTTTAATTAAACCAGCTACCCAAATCATTCATCTCAGTGGTTGACAGTATACAGGTATTATTGCATGCTGAGGAACCAATCACAGTGAAATTAGATTAAATCTGGTCATAATCAGTTTCCTGTATTTCATTCAGGTAAGCTTAGTAAATTGGCTTGGTATCATCATTGGTGTAGTTGGTTGGCTAGCAAGCAAAACTTGACGTTACACATCGTTCACTTTTGAGAAAACTGATCCAGCCACTAACTGTTTTTAGTTCAAATAAAGGGTTCTCGGTTGAATGTGGAAGCGCATCAGACAGTCCTTGCACTTTGAAACCCACTCCCACCATGACATATAGCACTGCCCACCAGGTGAAATGGAGTGGAAAGAGTGTGTCCCGAATGAGAAACAGAGAGAGAGAGAAGCCTGTGTGTTTCATGTTGGACAAAGATGAAGGCAATGGAGGTGGATGGATATTAAAGTGAATGGGTTGGCCTGGCCATGTGCCACACCTCAGGCTCTTTGATACTTCCACCAAAGAGAGGGTGGATAAAGTGCAGGAATTCACAGGCGAAGTGAAATGCTGTGGTCTCAATGCAGAGTGAAGAATGGCTAAGGCATGGTCAACAGAAAGAAGAGCTAACCTACAGCATCTGACTGAACTGACTGACATTCACTCCAGAAAGACATTCCCGTGACTCCATTTTTATTTATTTATTTATTTCACCTTTATTTAACCAGGTAGGCTAGTTGAGAACAAGTTCTCGTTTACAACTGCGACCTGGCCAAGATAAAGCAAAGCAGTGCGACACATACAACAACACAGAGTTACACATGGAATAAACAAACATACAGTCAATAATACAATAGAAAAAGTATATACAGTGTGTGCAAATGAGGTAGGATAAGGGAGGTAAGGCAATAAATAGGCCATAGTGGCGAAATAATTACAATATAGCAATTAAACACTGGAGTGATAGATGTGCAGAAGATGAGTGTGCAAGTTGAGATACTGGGGTGCAAAGGAGCAAAATAAATAAAATAAATAACAGTATGGGGATGAGGTAGTTGGATGGGCTATTTACAGATGGGCTATGTACAGGTGCAGTGATCTGTGAGCTGCTCTGACAGCTGGTGCTTAAAGCTAGTGAGGGAGATATGAGCCTCCAGCTTCAGTGATTTTTGCAGTTCGTTCCAGTTATTGGCAGCAGAGAACTGTAAAAAAAAAAAAAAAGTGGCCGAAGGAGGAATTGGCTTTGGGGGTGACCAGTGAAATATACCTGCTGGAAAGACATTTCATCCAGAAAGACATTCCCTTGACTCCATCCAGAAACACATTCCCTTGACTCCATCCAGAAACACATTCCCTTGACTCCATCCTGAAAGACATGCATTTGACTCCATCCAGAAAGACATACATTTGACTCCATCCAGAAAGACATACCCTTGACTCCATCCAGAAAAATATTCCCTTGACTCCATCCAGAAAGACATTAATTTGACTCCATCCAGAAAGACATTCTCTTGACTCCATCCAGAAAGACATTAATTTGACTCCATCCTGAAAGACATGCATTTGACTCCATCCAGAAAGACATACATTTGACTCCATCCAGAAAGACATACCCTTGACTCCATCCAGAAAAATATTCCCTTGACTCCATCCAGAAAGACATTAATTTGACTCCATCCAGAAAGACATTCTCTTGACTCCATCCAGAAAGACATTAATTTGACTCCATCCAGAAAGACATTCATTTGACTTCATCCAGAAAGACATTCCTTTGACTCCATCCAGAAAGACATTCCTTTGACTCCATCCAGAAATATATATTTTTTTACCTCTTTTTAACTTGGCAAGTCAGTTAAGAACAAATTCTTATTTTCAACAACAGCCTAGGAACAGTGGGTTAACTGCCTGTTCAGGGGCAGAACAACAGATTTGTACCTTGTCAGCTCAGGGATTCAAACGTGCAACCTTTCGGTTACTAGTCCAACACTCTAACCACTAGGCTACCCTGCCAGCCCTTGACTCCATCCAGAAAGACATTCCCTTGACTCCATCCATGTGTCCATGTTGGGACCAGAGTTGATGACATTAACCTGTTCCAGACCAGCTCTCACCCTCCCAACCCCATGAGTCAGCCAACATGCAGGGAAATGTAAGCAAGCTAAGCTCTTAAGCCCCCCAGGGGTGTCTGCTGCTCTGCTGGGCCCTGGTAGAACGTTGGGAGAACATTGGTAGAACATTCCTATAACAGGGTCTCGTGTTCTAATTCTATGGTCTGGTGCATCAGTGTGGTCTGCCGGTGAGTGGGGAACGCTCCGTCTTTCACCATCTATTTCTTAGTACTGAGACACTGGTTTGATTTTCCTAATAGGTTTTCAGTCAAAACTTTAAACATGTTAGTCATGAAGGAAGCTGTCTGGCTGTCTGGGTAGCAGAAAAATGTAAAAGGCGGCAGAACTAAAAACAGACTGTATTTTACACACACAAACACATGCACACATGCACACACGCGTAAATACTCACTACACAGAGACACACACACACAGACACACGCATACACTTTCCCTCTCTCTCTCACACACACGCACAAATACACACACACTCTCGCTTTCTCTCTCTCTCACATACACACACACACACACACACACACACACACACACACACACACACACACACATCCATCCAGGAGGGAGTGGATGGCGAGAGCCAGAGAATTCCTTTAATCAAGCTGTTTACTCTTGGGAGATCAATGCATCACTCGCTTGGGAACATTTCTCCCCTTTTAAGAGAAAATGTGAAATTATATTAAATTAGAGGCAGCAGCAGCAGGCCTCATCAGACACTTCCAGACTAAAGACACCCTTGGTCTTGAGTCACTGTATAATTTCCATATGCAAACGTAATGCTGCTGCTGCCTGGGAGCAGACTGGGGTGACGCCGTGTCTCTCTCTCTCTCTCTCCCTCTCTCTCTCTCTCTCTCTCTCTCTCTCTCTCTCTCTCTCTCTCTCTCTCTCTCTGTCTCTCTCTCTCTCCCTGTCTCTCCCTGTCTCTCCCTCTCTCCCTCCCTCTCTCCCTCTCTCTCTCACTCTCTCTCTCTCTCTCTTCCTCTCTCTCTCTCCCTCTCTCTCATCTCCCTCGTTGCCCACTGAGATATAAAGAGGAGCGTAGCGTAGCAGAGTGGGTCTAGACTTTTCAGAAAGCACCTGTTGATCATAGTGAAGTCAGAGTGGAAGGAAAGTCCCCTACTATGTGGCTGGGTGAGGTGGTCACAGCTACTGTACAGTGTGATATTGTCTGATACTGTTGTTCACACCAGGTACGAGGAGATATTACACATCTACAATGAGGTATAATGGAACACACACACTTATCATTTCCTTAATGGCTGACATTTCTCCATTTACCGCCTCTGAGTGTTTGGACACAATAATTTGCCAAGCACACACACACACACACACACACACACACACACACACACACACACACACACACACACACACACACACACACACACACACACAGTGCTTTACAATACACCACAGTGCTTTACACCTCCCACCTACTGCACAGTACTGTTAGCACTAATGGGCCCAGTGGCACTCCATTAAAGCCCATGTTTTAGAACTGTTATTGTAGCTGGTTATGTTGTAGCTGGTTATGGAACTGTCCTTCTCTCCTTGTCAACCTGTTTATGCCTTCTGTTTCTATATTCTGTTTCTATATTCTGTTTCTATATTCTGTTTCTATATTCTGTTTATGCCTTCTGTTTCTATATTCTGTTTCTATATTCTGTTTCTATATTCTGTTTCTAACTCTTTCTCCTCTACAGGGTAGCACACTGAGGAAGAGGAAGATGTATGAAGAGTTCCTGAGCAAGGTCTCCATCCTCGGTGAGTGTGTGCGTGTGCGTGCATACGTGTGTGTACATGTTGGTTTGTTTGAGATTGCATTTGATATGAGAGGCGTATGCGTGTTTTTATGTGTGTGTACCTGTGTGTTTTTATGTGTGTGTGTGTACCTGTGTGTTTTTATGTGTGTGTGTGTACCTGTGTGTTTTTATATGTGCGTGTTTTTATGTGTGTGTACCTGTGTGTTTTTATGTGTGTGTGTTTTTTATGTGTGTACCTGTAACGTTCGGCGTCTGGTGACAGGAAGCGGACCAAAACGCAGCTGGGAGCAAACACATGTTTATTCAACACACTGGAAATTAAACATGTACACAAAATCAAGAAAAAATGCCAATACGTTACGTGCTCATTCAAAGAGACAACACCCCACAAACAGCGTGGGGAAAACAGCAACTTAAATGTGATCCCAATCAGAGACAATTAGCGACAGCTGTCTCTGATTGGGAATCGACAGAACCCAACATAGAAATAACCCACCTAGAGCCAACACAAGGCTAAAACGTAAACAAAACACAAACCAAGGAAAAATACCTAACATGACACACCCTGACCCAATATACCCGAGTTCACCTGGTCAGGGCGTGACAGAACCCCCCCCCCAACGGTGCGTACTCCCGGCGCACCAAACTTAAGTCTATTGGGGGGGGACCCGGGTGGGCGCCTCACCCTCGGTGGAGGCTCTGGCCCCGGGCGTGTTCTTTCCCCCGCCTTCACCTTAACCCTACCCCTCTGGCCCGGACTGGACCACTGTGGAGCGGCATGCTCAGGCTCCGGAGCGGAGCCGTCGACCGGAACAGGATTGGGCACCGGTGGACCGGACACGGGCCGTGCCGGACTGTGGACACGCACCGTGGGCTTGGTGCGGGGAACAGGAACGAGCCGGACAGGACTGTGGACACGCACCGGGGGCTTGGTGCGGGGAACAGGGACGGGCCGGACAGGACTGTGGACACGCACCGTGGGCTTGGTGCGGGGAACAGGGATGGGCCGGACAGGACTGGGGACACGCACCACTAACCTGGTGCGGGGAGCAGGGACAGGCCGGACAGGACTGGGGACACGCACCACTAACCTGGTGCGGGGAGCAGGAACGGGCCGGACAGGACTGGGGACACGCACCACTAACCTGGTGCGGGGAGCAGGGACGGGCCGGACAGGACTGGGGACACGCACCACTGACTTGGTGCGGGGAGCAGGGACGGGCCGGACAGGACTGGGGACACGCACCACTAACCTGGTGCGGGGAGCAGGGACGGGCCAGACAGGACTGTGAACACGTACTGGTGACCTGAAGCGTGGAGCCGGTTTAGCCACTCGTCCTGGCTGGATGCCCATCCTAGCACGGCATGTGCTGGGCATGTCCACCGGACGCACCGGGCTGTGCGGGCGCACTGGCGACACAGCGCGCAACTCCGCATACCATGGCTTGGTGCGGGGAGCAGGGACGGGCCGGGCAGGACTGTGGACACGCACCGTGGGCTTGGTGCGGGGAACAGGAACGGGCCAGACAGGACTGTGAACACGCACTGGTGAACTGAAGCGTGGAGCCGGTTTAGCCACTCGTCCTGGCTGGATGCCCATCCTAGCACGGCATGTGCTGGGCATGTCCACCGGACGCACCGGGCTGTGCGGGCGCACTGGCGACACAGTGCGCAACTCCGCATACCATGGCTCCTCCTCCAGATCTTCCCTCTGCAGGTCCTCAATCAACTGCCTCATCATCTTCGTCTCTTCCTCCGCCGTCATCCCCCACGAGAGCAGTGGTCTGGGCTCTTCCTCTGCCCTTCCGGACCACCCCATTAGCCCCCCCCAAAGAAAATTCTTGGGGGTGTCTTCCGGGCCTCCTTGACCGCCGCCTGCGACTCCTTCCACCGGCTGGCATCACCTCCTCGACCTGGGAATCCTTCCGCCAGGGTCCTTTCCCCGACATGATCTCCTCCCAGGTCCAGAACTCCTTCCCCTCGCGAGCCCATCTCTCGCGCTCCTTTTCCTCCCGCTGCTTGGTCCTGGTTCGGTGGGGTGTTCTGTAAAGAACGTGTACTGAATTTTTCCCTTCTGCCAGTGGTTTGTTTTATTTGTGTACACCACCGCAGAATCGTTCAGGGCTGCGCCCCTATACCTTGTCGACCACGTACAGTGCTTCCAATAAAGAAGTGTGGTCACGAACTCTCTCTGTCTCCTGCGCCTGACTCTACCTCTCCTGTTGTTCCTCGAGCCAGCCCGTGACAGTACCTGTGTGTTTTTATGTGTGTGTGTGTGTGTGTGTGTACCTGTGTGTTTTTATGTGTGTGTGTGTGTGTGCCTGTGTGTTTTTATGTGTGTGTGTGTACCTGTGTGTTTTTATGTGTGTGTGTACCTGTGTGTTTTTATGTGTGTGTGTGTACCTGTGTGTTTTTATATGTGTGTGTGTACCTGTGTGTTTTTATATGTGTGTGTGTACCTGTGTGTTTTTGTGTGTGTGTGTGTACCTGTGTGTTTTTATGTGTGTGTGTGTACCTGTGTGTTTTTATGTGTGTGTGTGTACCTGTGTGTTTTTATGTGTGTGTGTGTACCTGTGTGTTTTTATGTGTGTGTGTGTACCTGTGTGTTTTTATGTGTGTGTGTGTACCTGTGTGTTTTTATATGTGTGTGTGTACCTGTGTGTTTTTATATTAAATCAAATCAAAGTGTATTGGTTGCGTACACAGATTTGCAGATGTTATCGCAGGTGCAGAGAAATGCTTGTGTTTCTAGCTCCAACAGTGCAGTAATACCTAGCAATAAAAAAACAATACACACATATAATCCAAAAATAATAAATATCAAAATGAGCAATGTCAGAGTCCGGAATATAAATATATACACTGAGTGTACAAAACATTAAGACCAAACAAATACATGCACACACTTACAAAAACATACAGGTGTTTTTGAAACAGAGACGCACAGACGCACACAACCTTATAACACTGTAAGTCCAGTTTGTGGAGTCATACAGATGTAGGATCTTCATTTGATCACCCTGTTGCAGGAGAAGGAAGTGCAGGAAATGTAAAACTTGTAGTGTATTTGAGGTTTTAAAAGTCTTCTGAAGTCTGTAATTTCCACTTTGAAATGTCCAACTTGATTTGCCTATCTCTCTCTCTTTACAGTGTGTATGTGGTGTGAGGGTTTATCTCTCTCTCTTTACAGTGTGTATGTGGTGTGAGGGTCTATCTCTCTCTCTTTACAGTGTGTATGTGGTGTGAGGGTCTATCTCTCTCTCTTTACAATGTGTATGTGATGTGAGGGTCTATCTCTCTCTCTTTACAGTGTGTATGTGGTGTGAGGGTCTATCTCTCTCTCTTTACAGTGTGTATGTGGTGTGAGGGTCTATCTCTCTCTCTTTACAGTGTGTATGTGGTGTGAGGGTTTATCTCTCTCTCTTTACAGTGTGTATGTGGTGTGAGGGTCTATCTCTCTCTCTTTACAGTGTGTATGTGGTGTGAGGACCTGTGTGTGTGTGTGTCTGGGTAAGAAAGAGAGAGAGAGATGGGAGGGAGGGGGGAGGTAATGTCTCTTGCTGAGTGAGTGGATTAGTGTGAGGTAGGACGGAGGGGAGCTGCCCCAATTACATATGAGTGTTTAAACAGGAGCCATTATCTACTGTGGCCAGCACAGCGGGGGACGCTCACACACACACACTGCTGCAACACTGCTGCATAGGGACCAGTAGAAATCAGCACTGTCAGTGCCTTCCTATTTCCCCTCTGTCAATAAGCCAATTGGATAATCCCTATACTGAAGTGTAGTCACCTACATTCTAACACTCAGCACCAATCATACTGGACACACAGTCTCCTCCCACAAAGTGTATTAAAGGGATAATCTAATAGTCAGATCTTTGTGTGATGAAACCTCAACCCATTGACTGACTACAGTACACACTTATGCATTGAGGGCCTGTCTCTCAACATAGGAATGTGTGTGTGTGTGCGTGTGCGTGTGCGCGTGCGTATATGTTCGTATGGCCCAATATTAGTGTTTGTCTCTGTTGTTGACCCTCTTGTCCCCCTGCAGAGTCTCTGGACAAGTGGGAGCGTCTGACTGTAGCTGATTCTCTGGAGCCGGTCCAGTTTGAGGACGGGGAGAAGATCGTGGTACAGGGAGACCCCGGAGATGACTTCTTCATCATCACAGAGGTACAGGAGTTTGTGTGTTTGTGTGTACGCATGTCTTTTTCTGGTCGTCACTAGCTTTCACTGTCACGTCCTGACCATAGTAAGATGTGATTTTCTATGGTAGAGTAGGTCAGGGGGTGTTTTTCTATGTTTTCTATTTCTATGTTTAAGTTCTAGTTTTTCTATTTCTATGTTGTTGTTTTTTGGGTTGATCTCCAATTGGAGGCAGCTGGTCCTCGTTACCTCTGATTGGAGATCATATTTAAGTAGGGGTTTTTCTTCCTGGGTTTTGTGGGTGATTATATTTTGAGTAGTGTTGGTTTCTTTCTGCGTCATGGGTTGTTGTTTTGTAAATTCAGTAATTTATGTTTTGCAAAGTTTCACGGATTTAATAAAATGTGGAACTACAACCACGCTGCACTTTGGTCTGATCCTTTCGACAGCCGTGATATCCACAGCCACAAAGTCATCAATATGGCTAAACCTCACCTATTTCTACAATGTATCTTCTTAAAATTAGATTTGAACCCTAACTTGACTTTGTGGCTGTAGAATCTGACTTTGTGGCTGTGGAATCTGACTTTGTGGCTGTGGAATCTGACTTTGTGGCTGTGGAATCTGACTTTGTGGCTGTGGAATCCTACTTTGTGGCTGTGGAATCCTACTTTGTGGCTGTGGAATCTGACTTTGTGGCTGTGGAATCTGACTTTGTGGCTGTGGAATCTGACTTTGTGGCTGTGGAATCTGACTTTGTGGCTGTGGAATCTGACTTTGTGGCTGTGGAATCTGACTTTGTGGCTGTGGAATCTGACTTTGTGTCTGTGTCTGTGTCAGGATTTATGATGTGTCAGCGTGTGTGATGTGTCACTGTGTCAGTGTGTCAGTGTGATGTGCTCTTTGTATATCTGTGGTTACATGTCTATCAACGTCTATGATGGAAGTCCAGTGTCTTGTTGCTGTATATCAATACTTCCTCTTGCCTGAGGTCGATGACAACTGTGGGCCCAGGTCGAATACGTATCATCAGCTGGGGACCCTGGCAGGGCAATGTGTCATTATCCCGAGACGTAGACGGCGCTTAGTTTGAGATCAAAACTGATGACATCCTTATTGGCTCCAGGAGACAGACGAAGGGGCGTTGTGAGGTGTGTGTGTTTGTGTGCGTGGTGCATGCGTGTGTTCTGAGGGAGAGTGTGTATGAGTGGGGGATTTGGGAGAAGGGGGCTGGTCACACTGCTAGCTTTGTGGTTGTGTGGAGCAGGGCCCCTTAGAGCAGGGCCCCCTACCTGACAGACAGTCAATCAGCCTAACACACTTTTGATTAACTCCATAGTTTACAGGGGGTTCCGCCAGGGCAAGCCAAGAGGACCAGTGTGTGTGAGGGGGGTCATCTGTCGTTTTTTTGGTTTGTTGTTTTCACCTCCTGTTTCTCATCCTTTCACAACCCTCAGCTCCTGTTTAAACTTGGCTTGCTCTCATTCCTTTCCTCTCTTTCTCTCTCTACCTCTTAGTCTCTATCTCTCTACCTCCCTCTCGCTTCCTTACGCTCTCTCTCTCTACCCCTCCAAACCTCTCTCTCCATCTCTACCCTTCTTGCTCTACCTCCTCTCTCTCTCTCTTTTACCCCCTATCCCCCCTTCCCCTCTCTCTTTCTCTCTCAGCCCTAACAATAGCCCCAGTGATTGGTAGCTAGCTAGCATGGAGCTCTGTGAGCCCCAGTAAGGCGCAGCTGAGACTGGAGGACTGGAGGGGTATTATCAGGCTGCTGAGTGAAGTATCCCTCCTTTTGGCTCTCTCTCCAGCTGCACCAATGAGCCTGCAGCACTAGAGCCACAGCCCTCCCTCTCTACCTCCTTCGTTCCCTCACTTTTTACATTCCTCTCCCATCCTCTCTAGTCTGGAAAGCAACTGCATTGACTGTACTGTCCTCTCCTCGTTTCTAGATCGACTGTGCTGTCCTCTCCTCGTTTCTAGATCGACTGTGCTGTCCTCTCCTTGTTTCTAGATCGACTGTACTGTCCTCTCCTTGTTTGTAGATCGACTGTGCTGTCCTCTCCTCGTTTCTAGGTTGACTGTACTGTCCTCTCCTTGTTTCTAGATCGACTGTACTGTCCTCTCCTTGTTTCTAGATCGACTGTACTGTCCTCTCCTCGTTTCTAGATTGACTGTACTGTCCTCTCCTTGTTTCTAGATCGACTGTGCTGTCCTCTCCTCGTTTCTAGATCGACTGTGCTGTCCTCTCCTCGTTTCTAGATCGACTGTGCTGTCCTCTCCTCGTTTCTAGATCGACTGTGCTGTCCTCTCCTCGTTTCTAGATCGACTGTGCTGTCCTCTCCTCGTTTCTAGATCGACTGTGCTGTCCTCTCCTCGTTTCTAGATCGACTGTGCTGTCCTCTCCTCGTTTCTAGATCGACTGTGCTGTCCTCTCCTCGTTTCTAGATCGACTGTGCTGTCCTCTCCTCGTTTCTAGATCGACTGTGCTGTCCTCTCCTCGTTTCTAGATCGACTGTGCTGTCCTCTCCTCGTTTCTAGATCGACTGTGCTGTCCTCTCCTCGTTTCTAGATCGACTGTGCTGTCCTCTCCTCGTTTCTAGATCGACTGTGCTGTCCTCTCCTCGTTTCTAGATCGACTGTGCTGTCCTCTCCTCGTTTCTAGATCGACTGTGCTGTCCTCTCCTCGTTTCTAGATCGACTGTGCTGTCCTCTCCTCGTTTCTAGATTGACTGTGCTGTCCTCTCCTCGTTTCTAGGTTGACTGTGCTGTCCTCTCCTCGTTTCTAGGTTGACTGTACTGTCCTCTCCTTGTTTCTAGATCGACTGTACTGTCCTCCTTGTTTCTAGATCGACTGTGCTGTCCTCTCCATGTTTCTAGATCGACTGTGCTATCCTCTCCTCGTTTCTAGATTGACTGTGCTGTCCTCTCCTTGTTTCTAGATTGACTGTGCTGTCCTCTCCTCGTTTCTAGATCGATTGTGCTGTCCTCTCCTTGTTTGTAGATCGACTGTGCTGTCCTCTCCTTGTTTCTAGATTCCATTACAGGTCAGGTGATGTGAGAGAGACAAAAGAGGCAGGTCACATACTACAGAGTCTAGACTTCCAGTTGTAGGCTAAGGCCCTGACCATAGGCATAGTAGAGACAGGCTGGAGAGGAGATACATACATAGAGGGCAGAAAGCACAGAGAGAGATGAACCAAAAAGGAAAGAGACTGTTTTTGTAGAGAGAGAGAGAGAGAGAGCTTGTCTGACTCTGGACCTCCCCTCCAGCGGGCCCTCAGCCCAGTCAGTCCATTCCTCTGTCCCCCTGGGTATTCTCTGGTCCCTATGTGTCTCTGACAGATCAGGACCCCACTGAGAACATGGCCCTTTTTAAACGGGAACAGGCATCTGGTGTCATTTCTAAAGCCCCAGGAAAAGAATAGGGGAAATTTCCCATTGAAATCCGAAAAAAACAGTATTTCTCACTGGTTTAATTTCAGAGGGACTTCCAGGCCTCCTGTCTTTTATATCATCTGTCTGAGTCACTCTTTCATTCCTTTCTCATGGGTGAGAGCATGGGTATCCCATGCCAGGGTGTCCGCGGGTCCTTAAAGAGTATTCAATTCATTTATCTAATTTAAAGGCCTTAATAAGTCTTAAAATGTCTTAAATTAAGTTTGAAAAGGTTTCAGTTAGATTATAAAAAATTATGAATATTTTAAATTTCGGTTTCAATATTTATTTTTTTGCTTTAAATGCGTTATGCGCTATGTGGGTTGTAATGCTGTAGCAACACAGAATACAACTATGAATAAAAGTCCAATGAAGATAGTGACTGCCCATTATCACTTATTAACCACCATTTATTCACATTACTTTAAAATATTTCAGTTGTCTATATTACATTTGTTTATTTGATGACTTTATTATTTCATTCCAAGTCATCATCTCATGTCTATAGAGCTGCTGCCTATGCTGACTGACAACAATCACTATCTCAGTAGTTCAAAGTAAATCAGGCATAATTTATGACTGCTGAATACCAACTATCAATCACTTAGATCATGTATGTTCAGGTAGACATACCTCTCGAAGCAACTGCTCTCTATGTTTCCCCTCTTGATCATGAATTTTTATGTCTCTTATGTAGCAGGCGTAAAAGATACACAGTCCGGACAAGTAGTCACGCAATGGATTATGGTAATTATCACGTTTTATGAGCTAAACTATGTGGAATATTGGCCTGTTGGAAACTACAACTCCCTACTACATCACACAGTTCGGGCATGATCTGATTAACTCTAGAGAATTGTATTTATTTATTTTTATTTAACTTTGCAAGTCAGTTAAGAACAAATTCTTAGTTACAAGGACAGCCTAGGAACAGTGCCTTGTTCAGGGGAAGAACAACAGATTTTTACCTTGATCTAGCAACCTTTCGGTTACTGGCCCAACGCTCTAACCACTAGGCTACCTGCCGCCCCAAAGAGAAACTGCAGGTCAATGTGCACATTGAGCTAACAGCAAAAAAAAACTATCTGAAATGGAAATCAAATAATTGAACCAATGTCAGTCAGAGACATTTTGGTTAGTTTCTCAGAACTAGTATTTGAGATGATGCTCCAGCAGAATGGAGCAGTGAATACATCAAGTAGCCTATATAGGCCTGTACTGTTAGATCAATTGCATGGCTATCTAGCAGTAAATATCATATTTACAGTTAGCAATCTAGCCAATGTGTTTTGAGTTCCCACTTCCTCAGGTGCTAAATGATGTAGCACAGGCATAGCACACAAAACATAGAAGGCAAATTCATCTCTAAAGAGCCAAACACATTATTCTGGATCCTATTTTGACATGGTGCAAATCAAAATATCCATAATGCATTTCCTGAATATATTAGATGAAATAGCTAACTTATTTCCTGTCTTACTTGGCACTGGAAAAAGACAGTGTAGAGCCCTCCTGCTTAGCTACCTTGCTTCAAAGCATAGCCATTTGATACCTGATTCACTGAATGAAGGAATTATTTGATTAGACTATTTGGTTGTAGGCTAATGTTCTGATGTCATAGCATAACGCCTCCAGGAGAGCTACTGGGTGTGGAGACGTTTGTTCCAGCCCTACTCTAACATCCATACCACTGTGAAAGAATGCCTTGAAGTAAAATACTCAGCACTGTTACTGTATAAAACACATGTGGTCAACTCTCCATCTGAAGAGCTAGGCCACTGGGTGTGCAGGCATTTCATCCAGCCCTGCTCAAGCACACCTGAGTCAGCTTAACAAGGTTCTGTTGTTGCCTGTTGAGCAGTTGATTGGTATGGTATTGAGCATCATTACACTAAGCTGGTGTTAGTATCGTAGCCAAAATTCTGATTACAGACTTTGTGATCTAGCTATTGATTAATCCATTGGGGTTGCCTTTTTATTTTATTTATTTTTATTTCACCTTTATTTAACCAGGTAGGCTAGTTGAGAACAAGTTCTCGTTTACAACTGCGACCTGGCCAAGATAAAGCAAAGCAGTTCGACACATACAACAACACAGAGTTACACATGGAATAAACAAACATACAGTCAATAATACAGTAGAAAAATCTATAAACAGCATGTGCAAATGAGGTAGGATAAGAGGTAAGGCAATAAATAGGCCATGGTAGCAAAGTAATTACAATATAGCAATTAAACACTGGAATGGTAGATGTGCAGAAGATGAACGTGCAAGTAGAGATACTGGGGTGCAAAGGAGCAAGATAAATAAATACATTATGAGGATGAGGTAGATTGGATGGGCTATTTACAGATGGGCTATGTACAGGTGCAGTTAATATGGGCAACCCCATGCTTCAGACATCTATAGCATAGCCACTTTGCTACTACAACGGTAAGGCTATAGGATTATACTTATTGATAAAATAGCACACCTGCCTAATATGAGCTAGGCTATAGCCTTTGGTGAAAGAGCCAACCCTAAAAATGCTACTTTTTACCAACATGGGCTCATTTCTGGAGAGGAATATTGGCAGGTGTGTGGTGCTCACAGACCTCAAAATTGGTATTAAATTGAATTTCAATTGGCATTAAAAAGTCTTAAATACCTGATACCTGCATGTTTTACAATCAATATCTTTCTGTATTATAGTACTGTTCTGTATATTTATCCCTCCCTCCTTCTTTTTTGATCTCTCTCTCTCTCTCTCTCTCGTCATCAATATCTCTATATATTTTATATTTATCCATCACTCGCTTCTTCTTCTCTCTCTCTCTCTCTCTCTCTCTCTCTCTCTCTCTCTCTCTCTCTCTCTCTCTCTCTCTCTCTCTCTCTCTCTCTCGTCATCAATATCTCTATATATTTTATATTTATCCATCACTCGCTTCTTCTTCTCTCTCTCTCTTTCTCTCGCTCTCACTCTCACTCCCTCTCCCTCTCTTGCTCCCTCCCTGGAGGCTGGCTCTCCTGACCCTGTGTGAAACTCAGCAGAGCCACATTCCACCAGACAACCGCCCTGCTCTGGGAAAGTCAGACCCAGCCACAGAAAGAGAGAGAGAGAGAGGGGGAGAGAGGGAGAGGAAAGGAGGGATGAGCTAAAGAGCAAGAGGGAGAGATGGAAGGCAGAGGAGAGGCTGAGGGGTTGGGGGTATACCACATCATATCTTGATGTTGTTGTTGTTGTTGCATCATTTGTCATACTTTCATCTCATCCCTTAGTTTTTTCTCACCGATGCTTAGATAAGCCCTGACAACTATCCCTTCTTCATTTGAAAAAGTCCTCTCATCCTTCTCTCTCTCCCCCTCTTACTCTACCTCCTTCTCTCTCTCTCTCTCTCTCGCTCTTCCTCCCTTTCCCTTCTTCTCTTTCTCTCTCTTTCTGTGGTCTCTCTCTCTGCCAAAAGACAAACCCCCAATCACTAATTAAATGGTGCTTATGAGGGATTAAAAAACATGTGGGATAAAGACATCACTTTCTTTTCACGCACCCCAAAGCAGAGGAGAGAGGGAATAGGGCCTTTATGAAAAGTGGCGTGTTTACATTTCTTCTCACACTGTACAAACCAGCCTATACACAGGCTGTCAGGCGGTGGCTGTGAAGAAGACTACGCCTCACCTAAGGATAGGAGGGGTGTAGACGCCTCTCACTGTTCAGGAGGCGATGCCGCTGACACACACACAGATCACACAAACACACCAGGGCCGTAGCCAGTCTGGGTCTTAGTGAGGTGGGGTGGAGGGGCTTGGTAAAAACTGAACAATTATATTTGGAGAACAGAAAAAATTACCCCAGCCATTATCGCTTCATTCACCTCAGTAACAAACACATACTGTGAGGGAAAAAAGTATTTGATCCCCTGCTGATTTTGTACGTTTGCCCACTGACAAAGAAATGATCAGTCTATAATTTTAATGGTAGGTTTATTTGAACAGTGAGAGACAGAATAACAACAACAAAATCCAGAAAAACGCATGTCAAAAATGTTATAAATTGATTTGAATTTGAACCATTTCCCTGTTTGACCGCTAGGTTTTATGGGTATTATGACACCTCCACTGTGGGCTGGCAAAACTACCTCTAACTTCCTTCATACAGGATTCATACTGGAGGCGTAAACTGGTATCCATGAGTTCATCTGACTCTGGGGAAGTAGATAAAGCACCTCATTGCCAAAATCCTGAAGTAACCCTTTTTCAAAAGTTAAACAAATAAGTTTGCTTTACAGAACCTTTTTTTGTTGCAGTTTTACAGCAAATTTCCTGCAATTTTACAGAATTTGTCATGGGTTGGGGACAATTTTTTTGCAGTTTTAAAGATAATTTCTTGCAATTCTACACATTTTGCCATTATGTCATGTTAATATGATATCTGAATGAGAGTGACTAACAAAATCAACGTGGGTCCCCTAGAGGTCAGTGCCCCTGGGCACGTGTAATTCGGTAATTCGGCCATGATTACTACAAGTTTAGATAGCTGGCTAGACTAACTAGACTAATTTACCAATCTAATAAAGGTAGACTCAGAGAAATGACCTAGCCACGAGCAGCACTGCAGATATTGAGATGAGCGAGATGCAAGACACCACAGTATCTGCACATTTGCAGTGATTCACTTCACACTGTTCACAGCGTGGTAGCCAGCGGACCAAAACAGCTGAGAAGTTGAGCTTCAAGCTTCAACACTCAGTTGTTGCAGAAATTGACCCACTATTCTGTTTACTTTCTGCTTCTACATCATATCACTGAGTCTACCTTTAACTGACACGGGCTAATTGAGTGACTGTCAGTGAGTGACATATAACAAGAGGAAAGCTGCTGATGCACAACCAAGTTTTAAAATGGAACCTTGTGTATTCTACTATTCTAACTCTCAACAGTAAGTTGAGACCCGACTGAGTTCCCCAAAACCTCATACTGTATGCATCTACTGTACCTCATCCCCATATTGTTTTATTTACTTTTCTGCTCTTTTGCACACCAGTATCTCTACTTGCACATCATCATCTGCTCATTTATCACTCCAGTGTTAATCTGCTAAATTGTAATTACTTCGCCACTATGGCCTATTTACTGCCTTACCTCCTCACACCATTTGCACACACTGTATATAGACTTAATTTGTTTCTATTGTGTTATTGACTGTACACTTGTTTATTCCATGTGTAACTCTGTGTTGTTGTTTTTGTCGCACTGCTTTGCTTTATCTTGGCCAGGTCGCAGTTGTAAATGAGAACTTGTTCTCAACTAGCCTACCTGGTTAAATAAAGGGGAAATAAAAATAAATAAAAAAATACTCATCCTCTCCTCTTCCTGTTGGCCAGGGGTTCAGTAAATGAGGACATCCCCATGTTTATTGAAGACATACTGTACTGTATCTAGGGAGCTCAGCTCATAGTTAATACTGTACTGTATCTAGAGAGCTCAGCTCATGGTTAATACTGTTCTGTATCTAGGGAGCTCAGCTCATGGGTAATACTGTACTGTATCTAGGGAGCTCAGCTCATAGTTAATACTGTACTGTATCTAGGGAGCTCAGCTCATAGTTAATACTGTACTGTATCTAGGGAGCTCAGCTCATAGTTAATACTGTACTGTATCTAGGGAGCTCAGCTCATGGTTAATACTGTTCTGTATCTAGGGAGCTCAGCTCATAGTTAATACTGTACTGTATCTAGGGAGCTCAGCTCATAGTTAATACTGTACTGTATCTAGGGAGCTCAGCTCATAGTTAATACTGTACTGTATCTAGGGAGCTCAGCTCATAGTTAATACTGTACTGTATCTAGGGAGCTCAGCTCATGGTTAATACTGTACTGTATCTAGAGAGCTCAGCTCATAGTTAATACTGTACTGTATCTAGGGAGCTCAGCTCATAGTTAATACTGTACTGTATCTAGGGAGCTCAGCTCATAGTTAATACTGTACTGTATCTAGGGAGCTCAGCTCATGGTTAATACTGCACTGTATCTAGAGAGCTCAGCTCATGGTTAATACTGTACTGTATCTAGGGAGCTCAGCTCATAGTTAATACTGTACTGTATCTAGAGAGCTCAGCTCATGGTTAATACTGTACTGTTTCTAGGGAGCTCAGCTCATAGTTAATACTGTACTGTATCTAGAGAGCTCAGCTCATAGTTAATACTGTACTGTATCTAGGGAGCTCAGCTCATAGTTAATACTGTACTGTATCTAGAGAGCTCAGCTCATGGGGTGGTATATATGAGATAGTGGTCTCTGGGGCATACTGGATGGGCCTGTTCAGCAGTGTGTAAAAACGGTCCTTGTTCTTTACAGTTTGTTTCTGTGTACAGACTCTCTCGTTCTCTCTCATAGAACTCTCTTACAATTTGGTCTCCTTTAGCATTTGGGATCTTAATCCTCTAATGCCCCCCTCTCCTCTCCTCTCCTCTCCTCTCCTCTCCTCTCCTCTCCTCTCCTCTCCTCTCCTCTCCTCTCTTCTCTTCTCCTCTCTCTTCTTCTCATCCTTATCCTCTCAACTTATCCTCCTCTTCCACTCCTCTCCTCCTCTTGGCTCTTGGCTCCGTCAGGCTGGCACCCCATGTGTCTGAGACGGCAGGAGGGAAGAGGAGGAGGAGGGGAAAAGGAGGGGAAAGAAGGGTGGGAATAGAGGGGTCCTCTGGCCCTGGGCCCATCGCTGTTGGCTTCCACTTAATCTGGATTGTAAAACAAGGAAAAAAGCTATTTTAGGGTTAGGGTTACATTTAGTGTTAGGGTTAAAATTAAGGATAGGGTTATGGTTAGGTTAAGGGTTAAGTTTAAGTTTAGGGTTAGATTTAGGGTTAGGGAAAATAGGATTTGGGATGGGAATCAATGACTTGGTCCCCATGAAAATAGAAGAACATAACATGCATGTGTTTGTGAATGAGAGTCAGTGTGTGAATGCGTGTGGTGGTGTCCCCCACTACTCTCCTATGCTCTTAGGCTCAGGCCTCTGCCTTTCGCACAGAACATGTAGGTCTGTCTGTCTCTCTGTCTGTCTCTCTCTGAGCCCCAGCTTAGCTTCAGAGCACCACAGCCACATGTTGGCCCCATATACAGGGAACCCCCTACCACACTACCACACTACCATACTACCATACTACCACACTACCATACTACCACACTACCACGCTACCAGACTACCACACTACCAGACTACCACACTACCATACTACCATACTACCATACTACCATACTACCACGCTACCACGCTACCACACTACCACACTACCACACTACCAGACTACCACACTACCAGACTACCATACTACCACACTACCAGACTACCATACTACCACACTACCACACTACCACACTACCAGACTGCCATACTACCACACTACCACGCTACCAGACTACCACGCTACCAGACTACCACACTACCAGACTACCAGACTACCACACTACCACACTACCACACTACCACACTACCAGACTACCACACTACCGGACTACCAGACTACCAGACTACCATACTACCATACTACCACACTACCAGACTACCATACTACCACACTACCAGACTACCACACTACCACACTACCACACTACCACACTACCATACTACCACACTACCACACTACCACCAACAACATGGTACGTGTGTTTTTGTTGGTTCAGTTGTGATCCCAGTGTAGGTCGACCACAGCTCAGAAGTCCATTGGACTCTATACACATTTTTCTTTGTTATCACACACACAGACACATACATTCAGGCAAGCAGGCACACTTGCATACACACACCCTCATATACACAGACACACAATGCACACATGCATACACACACACACACACACACACACACATGCGTAAACACACACTCATATTCCATATTCTCCATATTCTCACAAGCACACCTTTGTATTAGTTCTAAATGGTTTGGTCAGATGGGATCTCTCATTGAGACTCATTATATTCCTATTGGGTATTATTAGTTCTTATTAGAAGTGTGAGCCAAGGAAAAGCTGAGCAGAGCAGAGAGCTAAGGATTAGACTTAGAGAGAGGCAGAGTTCTGGCACTATCAGGTCCGTTTAAACTTAAACATGGCTGAAGACATGGGCTGTGTCCCAAAGTGCACCCCATTCTATTCATACAGCACCACTTTTCACCAGAGCTCATGGGCCATCAAAAGGAGTGCACTATAAAGGGAACTGGGTGCCATTTGGGATGAAGCCATGCGGTGCACTACAGTCACTTACTGCTAGCTGGTAAATCCCTTCAGGGTGCACGGACTACCCAGAACTAGCCTGGAAATCATTCAACAACAAACATGAAACGGAGTGTGATGCAGTCTGACTAACTCAGGCTAATTCAGGCCTAGCCTGGTTCCCAGATATGTGTGTGCTTTTAGTCAACGACTAAATCAACTATCGTTGCTATTCCATACATGTATTTAGTGTTGCTTAGTTTATTTTCTTCCCTTATGGAAATGTGTCTGGCATCAAACAAGCAGGCATTACATGCCTCTCCAGTGGCAGTGGACTAGAGGTCTTCTCGGGTCTCAGGTATTCGGGTTGGGGTGGACCCGTGAAGACCGCTACAGTGGACTAGAGGTCTTCTCGGGTCTCAGGTATTCGGGTTGGGGTGGACCCGTCAATACCTCTACAGTGGACTAGAGGTCTTCTCGGGTCTCAGGTATTCGGGTTGGGGTGGACCCGTGAAGACCGCTACAGTGGACTAGAGGTCTTCTCGGGTCTCAGGTATTCGAGTTGGGGTGGACCAGTCAATACCTCTACAGTGGACTAGAGGTCTTCTCGGGTCTCAGGTATTCGGGTTGGGGTGGACCCGTGAAGACCGCTACAGTGGACTAGAGGTCTTCTCGGGTCTCAGGTATTCGGGTTGGGGTGGACCCGTCAATACCTCTACAGTGGACTAGAGGTCTTCTCGGGTCTCAGGTATTCGGGTTGGGGTGGACCAGTCAAGACCTCTACAGTGGACTAGAGGTCTTCTCGGGTCTCAGGTATTCGGGTTGGGGTGGACCAGTCAAGACCTCTACAGTGGACTAGAGGTCTTCTCGGGTCTCAGGTATTCGAGTTGGGGTGGACCAGTCAAGACCTCTACAGTGGACTAGAGGTCTTCTCGGGTCTCAGGTATTCGGGTTGGGGTGGACCCGTCAATACCTCTACAGTGGACTAGAGGTCTTCTCGGGTCTCAGGTATTCGGGTTGGGGTGGACCCGTCAATACCTCTACAGTGGACTAGAGGTCTTCTCGGGTCTCAGGTATTCGGGTTGGGGTGGACCAGTCAAGACCTCTACAGTGGACTATGACGATAGAATAAAAGGACTAAAGCACCGAGCTGCTATTCTCAGCTAGCTAGCAGTTAGGCCCCACAATGTAAATGTTAATTCAGGACATTAAACACACAGACACCTACTGTAATATTCATGCCCTTATAGGAACTTGAACTTGAGGAGGAAGTACAGACTAATGCCCTGTCACACACAGAATGCAGTCGTGAAGCCACACATACAGTACATTCCCTCTTATCAACATGTACAGCTGAAGTGGGAAGTTTACATACACTTAGGTTGGAGTCATTACAACTTTGTGAATAGGGAATTTTTACTAGGATTAAATGTCAGGAATTGTGAAAAACTGAGTTTAAATGTATTTGGCTATGGTGTATGTAAACTTCTGACTTCAACTGTATGTGCATGCAAATACAGCTACAGTTGAAGTCAGAAGTTTACATACACCTTAGCCAAATACATTTAAACTCAGTTTTTCACAATTCCTGACATTTAATCCTAGTAAAAATTCCCTATTTTAGGTCAGTTTTGATCACCACTTTATTTTAAGAATGTGAAATGTCAGAATAATAGTAGAGAGAATGATTTATTTCAGCTTTTATTTCTTTCATCACATTCCCAGTGGGTCAGAAGTTTACATACACTCAATTAGTATTTGGTAGCATTGCCTTTAAATTGTTTAACTTGGGTCAAACGTTTAGGGTAGCCTTCCACAAGCTTCCCAAAATAAGTTGGGTGAATTTTGGCCCATTCCTCCTGACAGAGCTGGTGTAAGTGAGTCAGGTTTGTAGGCCTCCTTGCTCACACACACTTTTTCAGTTCTGGGCACAAATTTTCTGTAGGATTGAGGTCAGGGCTTTGTGATGGCCACTCCAATACCTTGACTTTGTTGTCCTTAAGCCATTTTGCCACAACTTTGGAAGTATGCTTGGGGTCATTGTCCATTTGAAAGACCCATTTGCGACCAAGCTTTAACTTCCTGACTGATGTCTTGAGATGTTGCTTCAATATATCCACATAATTTTCCTCCCTCATTATGCCATCTATTTTGTGAAGTGCACCAATCCCTCCTGCAGCAAAGCACCCCCACAACATGATGCTGCCACCCCTGTCCTTTACGGTCGGGATGGTGCTCTTCGGTTTGCAAGCCTCCCCCTTTTTCCTCCAAACATAACGATGGTCATTATGGCCAAACAGTTCTATTTTTGTTTCATCAGACATTTACATTACATTTACATTTTAGTCATTTAGCAGACACTCTTATCCAGAGCAACTTACAGTAGTGAATGCATACATTTCATACAATTTCATACATATCATACATTTTTTTTTCTGTGCTGGCCCCCCGTGGGAATCGAACCCACAACCCTGGTGTTGCAAACACCATGCTCTACCAACTGAGCTACAGGGAAGGCTAGAGGACATTTCTCCAAAAAGTACGATATTTGTCCCCATGTGCAGTTGCAAACCGTAGACTGGCTTTTTGATGGCGGTTTTGGAGCAGTGGCTTCTTCCTTGCTGAGCGGCCTTTCAGGTTATGTTGATATAGAACTCGTTTTACTATGGATATAGATACTTTTGTACCGGTTTCCTCTAGCATCTTCACAAGGTCCTTTGCTGTTTTTCTGGGATCGATTTGCACTTTTCACACCAAAGTACGTTCATCTCTAGGAAACAGAACGCGTCTCCTTCCTGAGCGGTTTGACGGCTGCGTGGTCCCATGGTGTTTATACTTGCGTACTATTGTTTGTACAGATGAACGTGGTACCTTCAGGTATTTGGAAATTGCTCCCAAGGATGAACCAGACTTGTGGAGGTCTCCAAATTATTTTTCTGAGGTCTTCTTTTGTTTTTCCCATGATGTCAAGCAAAGAGGCACTGAGTTTGAAGGTAGGTCTTGAAGTACATCCACAGGTACACCTCCAATTGACTCCAATGCTGTCAATTAGCCTATCAGAAGCTTCTAAAGCCATGAAATCAAGCTGTTTAAAGTCACAGTCAACTTAGTGTATGTAAACTTCTGACCCACTGGAATTGTGATACAGTGAATTATAAGTGAAATAATCTGTCTGTAAACAATTGTTGGAAAAATTACTTGTGTCATGCACACAGTAGATGTCCTAACCAACTTGCCAAAACTATAGTTTGTTAACAAGAAATTTGTGGAGTGGTTGAAAAACGAGTTTTAATGACTCCAACCTAAGTGTATGTAAACTTCCGACTTCAACTGTACATACACATGTACACACATGGCAATATGCATACTAAGTGTATATTCAGTAGGCCTCTTCTTATATATGACCTTAGCAAGCACGCACTCGCTCAAACACAGTCGCACATACACACACACACACTCAAACCGTTTGTCAACAGCTGCGAGAGTTGACGTTAACCGTTCTTTGGGCTGCTGTACGGATTGCTTGATAAATCATTCAACATTTTTTTTCTCTATTGTGCTATTTGGGAGTGACGCCCGACACACACACACACACACACACACACACACACACACACACACACACACACACACACACACTCTGGTCGGTCACAGAGTTCAGTCAATCTGTCCAGCAGACATCAGCTGTTTGTGGAGGACTCCTCGCCTTGTTTTCCTGGGAATGTGTGTGTGTGTGTGTGTGTGTGTCTGTCTGTCTGTCTGTCTGTCTGTCTGTCTGTCTGTCTGTCTGTCTGTCTGTCTGTCTGTCTCTCTGGGTGTGTGTGTGTGTGTGTGTGTGTCTGTCTATCTGGGTTTGTGTGTGTGTGTCTGTCTCTGTGTCTGTCTGTCTGTCTGTCTGTCTCTCTGGGTGTGTGTGTGTGTCTGTCTATCTGGGTTTGTGTGTGTGTGTGCGTGCGTGCGTGCGTGAGACCTGCGTCTTTGTGTGCATGTAATTGCTCTGTCTTGGGTTGTGTGCCAGCAGCTTGGGACTGCAGTGATGGAAAGCTCTTGGATAGTGTGTGTTTGCTTGCTTGTGTGTGTGTGTGTGTGTGTGTTTCGGTGCGTGCATTCATTTGTGTGGTGTGCACACGTTTCCATGCTCTCAGTAATGACTGTGAGAGTAAATGAATGGTGATGTAAAGGGGATTGTAGACTCAGACCAGTAGAATCAGCAACAACAGCACCACTGGTTTAGTTTAGGAACATTTCTCCAGGAGTCAGGGAAATTAACATCAACTAAGTCTAAGTATGTTTCTCTGTCTGACTTTGCGTGTGTGTGTGCGTGTGTGTGTCTGTCTGTACAATCTATCTTCTGTCTCTCTTTCTGTCTGTCTGTCTGTCTGTCTGTCTGTCTGTCTGTCTGTATCTTTATTTTTCTTTCTGATGCTTTGTTCAGTTGTCAGTTGGTTTGTCTCTCTGGTCAGTTGATCTGTCTCTCTGGTCAGTTGTCAGTTGGTCTGTCACCCTGGTCAATTGTCAGTTGGTCTGTCTCTCTGGTCAGTTGTCAGTTGGTCTGTCTCTCTGGTCAGTTGCCAGTTGGTATGTCTCTCTGGTCAGTTGGTCTGTCTCTCTGGTCAGTTGGTCTGTCACCCTGGTCAATTGTCAGTTGGTCTGTCTCTCTGGTCAGTTGCCAGTTGGTATGTCTCTCTGGTCAGTTGGTCTGTCTCTCTGGTCAGTTGGTCTGTCTCTCTGGTCAGTTGTCAGTTGGTATGTCTCTCTGGTCAGTTGGTCTGTCTCTCTGGTCAGTTGTCAGTTGGTCTGTCACCCTGGTCAATTGTCAGTTGGTCTGTCTCTCTGGTCAGTTGTCAGTTGGTCTGTCTCTCTGGTCAGTTGGTCTGTCTCGCTGGTCAGTTGTCAGTTGGTATGTCTCTCTGGTCAGTTGGTCTGTCTCTCTGATCAGTTGTCAGTTGGTATGTCTCTCTGGTCAGTTGGTCTGTCTCTCTGGTCAGTTGTCAGTTGGTCTGTCACCCTGGTCAGTTGTCAGTTGGTCTGTCTCTCTGGTCAGTTGTCAGTTGGTCTGTCTCTCTGGTCAGTTGGTCTGTCTCTCTGGTCAGTTGTCATTTGGTATGTCTCTCTGGTCAGTTGGTCTGTCTCTCTGGTCAGTTGTCAGTTGGTCTGTCACCCTGGTCAATTGTCAGTTGGTCTGTCTCTCTGGTCAGTTGGTGTGTCTCTCTTGTCAGTTGTCAGTTGGTCTGTCTCTCTGGTCAGTTGTCAGTTGGTCTGTCACTCTGGTCAATTGTCAGTTGGTCTGTCTCTCTGGTCAGTTATCAGTTGGTCTGTCACTCTGGTCAATTGTCAGTTGGTCTGTCACTGGTCAGTTGGTCTGTCTCTCTGATCAGTTGGTCTGTCTCTGTGGTCAGTTGTCAGTTGGTCTGTCTCTCTGGTCAGTTGGTCTGTCTCTCTGATCAGTTGGTCTGTCTCTCTGGTCAGTTGTCAGTTGGTCTGTCTCTCTGGTCAGTTGGTCTGTCTCTCTGGTCAGTTGTCAGTTGGTCTGTCTCTCTGGTCAGTTGGTCTGTCTCTCTGGTCAGTTGTCAGTTGGTCTGTCTCTGGTCAGTTGGTCTGTCTCTGGTCAGTTGGTGTGTCTGTCTGTCTGTCTGTCTGTCTGTCTGTCTGTCTGTCTGTCTGTCTGTCTGTCTGTCTGTCTGTCTGTCTGTCTGTCTGTCAGCAGTTGTCCCACATCAGAGTGGTCTAAATCCTGTACACCTGCAGGGTTGTAAAGGAAAGAATGTCTCTCTCTCTCAGGCTAATCCCACTGATGATTTTCAGCCTCAGCGAAATAACGCCTCTTTTCTCTTTTCCTCATCCCTCCTCTCTCCCTTCCCCTTTTCATCCTTCTGCTGTCTGTTCCCCTTTTCATCCTTCTGCTGTCTCTCTCTTTCTTTATTCCCCTCTCTCTGTCTCTTTCCCTCCCTCTTCTCTCTTTCATTGGGTCTGTACATGGGGTCTGCAGAATGCTTTATGTGCATAAATTAGATTTTATATTCTCTCTCTCTCTCTCTCTCTCTCTCTCTCTCTCTCTCTAGGGTACAGCCTCTGTTCTCCAGCGTAGGTCTGACAATGAGGAGTACGTCGAGGTTGGTCGTCTGGGGCCATCAGACTACTTTGGTGAGTGGATAACGTTACACACACACACACACCCACACCCACACACACATTCTTAGGCTAATGCTACATTACGGACCCTTCTCTCTCATTACGGACCCTGTTCAACACAGACAAGTAACTGTTAGGAACCTGTTCAACACACACCAGGAACTGTTAGGAACCTGTTCAACACAGACAAGGAACTGTTAGGAACCTGTTCAACACAGACAAGGAACTGTTAGGAACCTGTTCAACACACACCAGAAACTGTTAGGAACCTGTTCAACACAGACAAGGAACTGTTAGGAACCTGTTCAACACATACCAGGAACTGTTAGAAACCTGTTCAACACACACCAGGAACTGTTAGAAACCTGTTCAACACATACCAGGAACTGTTAGGAACCTGTTCAACACACACCAGGAACTGTTAGAAACCTGTTCAACACACACCAGGATCTGAATAAAACACAAGGACCTGAAAGGACACAACCTTATAAGGACCCCAACATTACAGTGAGGGAAAAAAAGTATTTGATCCCCTGCTGATTTTGTACGTTTGCCCACTGACAAAGAAATGATCAGTCTATAATTTTAATGGTAGGTTTATTGAGAGAGTGAGAGACAGAATAACAACAGAAAAATCCAGAAAAACGCATGTCAAAAATGTTATAAAATGATTTGCATTTTAATGAGGGAAATAAGTATTTGACCCCTCTGCAAAACATGACTTACTACTTGGTGGCAAAACCCTTGTTGGCAATCACAGAGGTCAGACGTTTCTTGTAGTTGGCCACCAGGTTTGCACACATCTCAGGAGGGATTTTGCCCCACACCTCTTGGCAGATCTTCTCCAAGTCATTAAGGTTTTGAGGCTGACGTTTGGCAACTCGAACCTTCAGCTCCCTCCACAGATTTTCTATGGTATTAAGGCCTGGAGACTGGCTAGGCCACTCCAGGACCTTAATGTGCTTCTTCTTGAGCCACTCCTTTGTTGCCTTGGCCATGTGTTTTGGGTCATTGTCATGCTGGAATACCCATCCACGACCCATTTTCAATGCCCTGGCTGAGGGAAGGAGGTTTTCACCCAAGATTTGATGGTACATGGCCCCGTCCATCGTCCCTTTGATGCAGTGAAGTTGTCCTGTCCCCTTAGCCGAAAAACACCCCCAAAGCATAATGTTTCCACCTCCATGTTTGACGGTGGAGATGGTGTTCTTGGGGTCATAAGCAGCATTCCTCCTCCTCCAAACATGGCGAGTTAAGTTGATGCCAAAGAGCTCCATTTTGGTCTCATCTGACCACAACACTTTCACCCAGTTGTCCTCTGAATCATTCAGATGTTCATTGGCAAACTTCAGACGAGCATGTATATGTGCTTTCTTGAGCAGGGGGACCTTGCGGGCACTGCAGGATTTCAGTCCTTCATGGCATAGTGTGTTACCAATTATTTTCTTGGTGACTATGGTCCCAGCTGCCTTGAGATCATTGACAAGATCCTCCCGTGTAGTTCTGGGCTGATTCCTCACCGTTCTCATGATCATTGCAACTCCACGAGGCCGAGGGAGATTGACAGTTCTTTTGTGTTTCTTCCATTTGCGAATAATCGCACCAACTGTTGCCACCTTCTCACCAAGCTGCTTGGCGATGGTCTTGTAGCCCATTCCAGCCTTGTGTAGGTCTACAATCTTGTCCCTGACATCCTTGGAGAGCTCTTTGGTCTTGGCCATGGTGGAGAGTTTGGAATCTGATTGATTGATTGCTTCTGTGGACAAGTGTCTTTTATACAGGTAACAAGCTGAGATTAGGAGCACTCCCTTTAAGAGTGTGCTCCTAATCTCAGCTCGTTACCTGTATAAAGACACCTGGGAGCCAGAAACCTTTCTGATTGAGAGGGGGTCAAATACTTATTTCCTTCATTAAAATGCAAATCAATTTATAACATTTTTGACATGCGTTTTTCTGGATTTTGTTGTTATTCTGTCTCTCACTATTCAAGTAAACCTACCATTAAAATTATAGACTGATCATTTCTTTGTGGGCAAACGTACAAAATCAGCAGGGGATCAAATACTTTTTTCCCCTCACTGTATATGTTATCATCATCATAAGTAATGACCGTCATGAAAGTCAACAGAATGACCCCTGACCTCTGACCACACCTTGTCCTCCAGGTGAGATCGCCCTGCTGCTGAACAGGCCGCGGGCGGCCACAGTGGTGGCCCGGGGACCCCTGAAGTGTGTGAAGCTGGACCGGCCCCGCTTCGAACGGGTCCTGGGGCCCTGCTCGGAGATCCTAAAGAGGAACATCCAGAGATACAACAGCTTCATCTCTCTCACCGTGTGAGGGGCCTCATGGGGGCCAAATGGGGAGGGAAAGGTGCGGATGGGTGGGACAGGGGGATTCCGATGACAGGGCGCTTGCTTCTTCCTGCCTTTTTTTCATTTGGCTCTGTTCTTCTAATTCTGATCATCTTCTTGTTGTTCACTTTGACTTGACCTGTACAGTCTCTGTAGCTTTATTCAAATGAACAATGAAACATGTGGGATGAATGGGGCGAGGACGGACAGATAGTGTGGATGTACTTTAAATGGGTCATATGTTACAGGAGTCATATGTTTACTGTATATGATACATGCTTGGAGAATGCAATGAATGGAGGTAGATTGCAGTTGTATGTATTTTATGAGGTAAACTATAACAGGGGAGGGGTGGGGTAATTCAGGAAGGGAAGTCATGAATTCAGGAAGTGAAGTCATGTTTACGTACAGCGAAGGAGGAAGTTGGGTGTCTATTACGCGCAAGTTGTAGTTTTTTGCCTTTTCGCTTTAGGGTTGTTGGTCCGTGGTTGCCATTTCTACGTCAAATCAACCCACTACCTGATGACACAGGCCTTTGTTACCTAAAAACTAGAGGTAGACGTAAAAACAACTTTTATTCTGTTTCATTGATCTCAATGCTTTTCAACTGTGCTTGTGTTGCTGGTACGAATGACGATGGGGTGTTTGTTAGAAGTTACATTTTGAATAGGGTGATGGATGCTGCAAATGTGCCATGTGAAGGAGTGTGGCTTTTATTTTGAAATTGGGGTTTTTATTTTGTAAAGATACCTCCATTCTGATGTTTTATCTGAATCTGAATCTGTAAATTGTTCCAAAGGCGCAATAGTGTTTGTTAGATTAACACACAGACACACTCTCTCAAACACATAACACACACGCACAGACACAGTCACACACTAACAGACACACATGCACATGTACACACACAAACACACACGTTCTGACATACATTCATACAGGTGGATATACACACACACATACACACACACAAACACACACAAACACACTCACACACACTCACACACTCTCTCAGGACTATAAATTCATAGTACAAATGTCTTACACTGGATGCTTTTTCAGCTGATTTTGGTCTGTGTTAAATTGATTGGTGAGATAATTTTCCATCACTTTACAGTTTTTGGCTTTTGGTGAATACAGCAATTGTTTTGATGATGTTGATTTAAATGTTATTCTAAATGTTTAAACCAGAGAAATAGACAAAGTTATGTTACTCTCTTTCTAAGTCATTGGAGATTGTGATCTCTATCTCGATTCAAAGTTGCACAATAATTGACCAATGGCAGATGATGTCCAATGGAGCTGACCTATAGAACAGCATCTTTCTGTATTCCACACTCTCATTGGTTCTCATCATATCATTCCATCCTTTTCAGCAAATAAATACAAGCTTCTGAACTCCACTGGTTTCTTTCTTTGTATTTGCCATATATTTTTAACTGTGCTGTTTCACTAACGTTCTCAACCTAGAAACATTTTACAGACTTTATATTTTACATTAGTTATTGTTGTTTTTAGTCCCACTGGTTTCACCGGTTCTTGGTTTCACTGGTTCTTGGTTTCACCGGTTCTTGGTTTCACCGGTTCTTGGTTTCACCGGTTCTTGGTTCACCGGTTCTTGGTTTCACCGGTTCTTGGTTTCACCGGTTCTTGGTTTCACCGGTTCTTGGTTCACCGGTTCTTGGTTTCACCGGTTCTTGGTTTTACTGGAAATAGTCTTTCTGTCGCTCTTCCATTAATGTGTTTGTTCTCTACTGGTGTTTCAATGAAATATAGATCATAGTCGGTCTCACATTCCTTCCCATCTCTTACCCTGTGGGCATGTCCTGCATCCTCTTATTTCTTGATTAGGCCTTGTTCTCTTTTGCTTTTTATGGCTCTCACTCTGCTCTCTCCATCGCTCTTTTTCTTTCTCCCTCCCTTACCCCCTCCCACTCCTCAACCTCTTTCCCTCATTCTCCTACCCGCCTTCCTCTCTCTCCTCCTCTCTCTAAGCTAGGTGTCGGTCATCCGTCAGTGTATAGTGGGACGTCAGGATTCCCCACAGCTAGTTTCCACTCTGCTGTGTGGAGTAAAGCTGAAGCCTTGACACATTCCTCCCCATCTTAAAGCCTGCTAAATCAACTGAGGAATGTGGCCTGCACTGAACCAACAGCGTTTAGCCCCCCTCACACACAACCACCTGCATGTATGTGAGTGTGCACACAGACACGTTGATAGACACACACATTCATACACACAAACGCATGCTTGCAGACACACACATTCACACCATAAACACACCCACATTCATTTAAATACAGACTCACACACGCGCCCTGTCCTAGCTGCATACAAAGACACAGAAACACACACACACACTGTCCTGCATACACACACCACAGCAATCCCAGTGATTATCTGAGGCTCCTGTCAGAACAGCTAGGTTGTGTTTATGTCTCTACATCACCACACTATCCTCCAGGCCCCAGAGCAACACACAGTACATCTCTACAGTTCACATTATTTATTTACCCTCTCCTTTCTCCTCTTCCTCCCTTTTTGTTTCCAGTTTTCTGATTCACACTTTATTTTTAGTCGTCCGCGTAATTCTTTCTCACTCGTTCCCCTGCCTCGTCACCTCTCACAGTAGCAGAGAAGGATGACTAGGTCAGTAGAGGGTCATGTAATAATCTAGGGTTTTCTATTTTTTTTATAGAGACAACTCACAAACATAAATCAAGCAAATAATAAAGTGTTTCAATGCATGTACTGTATGTATGGTGTTGAAGCACAGAATCATTCAAGCCCTGATGAATTCCTCATTATATACGTTCTTCCTTCAAACAGGTAGTCTAACGTTTCAACGTCACCTTCAACATCTCTTCAGACAGGTAGTCAAACGTTTCAACGTCACCTTCAACATCTCTTCAGACAGGTAGTCTAACGTTTCAACGTCACCTTCAACATCTCTTCAGACAGGTAGTCTAACGTTTCAACGTCACCTTCAACATCTCTTCAGACAGGTAGTCTAACGTTTCAACGTCACCTTCAACATCTCTTCAGACAGGTAGTCTAACGTTTCAACGTCACCTTCAACATCTCTTCAGACAGGTAGTCTAACGTTTCAACGTCACCTTCAACATCTCTTCAGACAGGTAGTCTAACGTTTCAACGTCACCTTCAACATCTCTTCAGACAGGTAGTCTAACGTTTCAACTCACCTTCAACATCTTCCACAAACCGGTGGACACAGCTCAACACTCCAACCCAGAGTGGTTATCTAACCAGAGGTGATGAGCTGTGTCTGACCTGTGTCTTGGTCTATGTAGAGTCCACAGCACCTGGTCTGGCTTCCACCCTGGAACTCAGTGGGTGGGCCTGACCTTCATAAAGGCTGAAGTTGGCACTGCTATCAGGGTGCTATGACGAAACATAACCTGCTTGGACCCCTCTGGCTGTGGGCCAGAGTGTGATCAGGGCTGTATTCATGAAGTGTCTCAAGGTAGGAGTGCTGAGCTGGTATCAGGTCCCCCCTGCCCATATAATAGTATAATTATATTATCTAAACTGTAAAACTAATCCTAGATCATATTGTGAATACGGGCCCAGGACACACACTATATATAATCTCTCTCTCTCTCTCTCTCTCTCTCTCTCTCTCTCTCTCTCTCTCTCTCTTTCTTATATATAATATAGAGAGAGAGTGCATTCCTATAGTGCATTCCTCTATATAGCAGTCATCCATCTACACCTACCCAGGCCAGGAGCAGTTCATGCCCAGCCAAAGCTCCCCATCCCTGGGATGATGAGAACCACAGCCCCCTACAACACATCCATCCAGGACAATTGTCTCATTGAATGAATGGTAAGTGCATTGTGTACAGGAAATGGATTATGGCTTTGATTATATAGACATACATATAGCTTTAATACAGGTATCATTAGACAGTTCTGGGAACGTTACATTTGACATGGAAGAATGAGTGGAAGACATTAACCAGTTTCCCCTGATTCTTGTGGGAATGAGAGCGTTGTATGGAGAACCCAGGCCCTCTTCTGAAAGTGTGTTTTGTTTTCCATGTTGTTTAACAGCCAAGGTAAGTGTGTGTTATGTTGTACATCTAGGGAACACGGCCGGAGCCCGTTGAGGGGGGCTGTGCTGACTTTGAGCTGTCACTGCTCCTCCCCTCACTCGCTCCTGTTTAGCATGAGAAAGAACTCTCCCGGGACGAGGGAAGGAGAAAAGGAGAGAGGGAAGGGAGAAATGGGGATTTGAATCATTAAACATTCCTGCCAGATTGCCACCCCCAACCGATGGCCACCCTCCCTCTCTGGCGGAACAACTCTGTCTCTCTCTCACCCACTTTCACTCAGTCTCTCTCGCTCACTCACTTTTCTCTGTCCCTACTACCCTGTTCTTCTTCCTTCCCTCTCTCCCTTTTCCCCTCCCAAACTCTTCTCTATTTCTCTGTCCCCTCTCTTTCTCCCTATCCCTCTCCCCCCCCCACCCCCACCCTCTCTCTTTCTCTTCCTCCTCCTTCCTTCCTTCCTTCCTTCCTTCCATCTCTCTCCCTGCTCCCCTCCCATGGACCACTATGGACCCAGAGCTCACTGTGACATTCCCACACGGGGGCATCTTTGTGCCTGTGAATGGGGAGGGACATGGCCCGGGACTCCAATGGCACTTTTCAGCCCACTTGTTTATGTGACTGACGGAGGAGAGAGTATAAGGAGAGGACAATATGAATGGAAATATCAAACTATTGCTCTTGGCCCGTATTCATAAAGCGCCTCAGAGCATTTCGCTACACTCGCATTAACATCTGCTAACCATGTATATGTCAAATAAAATTTGATTTGAGTGGGAGTGCTGACCAGGTCCTCCCTGTCCATGTGCTCTTATTCATGATGATTTAAATACATCTCAGAGTAGGAGTGCTGATCTAGGACCAGGTCCTCCCTGTCCATGTGCTCTTATTCATGAGGATCTAAATATGATACACACATGCACCATTTGAATTACTCTTTCAAAGCAGCAACACATTGATGTACTTTATACAAAACACTGCTGTCTTTCGTACTTTGTATACCTTTTTAATTTTCTCACACAGGCTTCTGTGAAAGATTGTTCCAGTACAGTTCATCTACTCACATTTCAATGAACACAAAAATAGAAAGGCTTCAAATGTCACGGTTGTCGTCGGTGAAGGAGGACCAAAACGCAGCAGGTATGTGCAGGCTCATCTTGACTTTTATTAACTATCAAATGAACACCCAAAATAACAGAATTACGATCGACAAAAAAACAGTCTGGCAAAGCATAAGGCTACACACAGAACAATCACCCACAAATAACAAACACACCCTAATATATGGGACTCTCAATCAAAGGCAGATAGACAACACCTGCCTTCAACTGAGAGTCCCAACCCCAATTAACCAAACATAGAAACAGACATACTAGACTAAACATAGAATACCTGAAAACCAAACAGTGCCCAAAAACCCCGGAATACTTAAACCAAATGCCCCTTCAACAAAACACACCACCCCGAACCACATAAAACGAATACCCTCTGCCACGTCCTGACCAAACTACAATACTAATTAACCCTTATACTGGCCAGGACGTGACATCAGAAAAAAATATATCCAGCTTATTTTTTTGCCATTGCAGGTTTTTACAACAACAAAACACAAAGAAAAGTAGAATTACAGTACAGTAATCAATACAATATGTTACTGTAAACTCACAGAAACAAAAATGATTACAGTAAAATTACAGTGTAATGGTAAACGAAAAATAGTATTGTAAGGGATTGTAAGGGATGGGGTGGATGGTTTATGGATCCCGTCTTCTGTTAGGGTCTGGCCACATCACCTCATCCACATCACAAGCAATGTCATCCCTGGCTAGGCAACAGGGAAAATATCGCCTTGCACGCCTTATCCAACCCTGGACAGACCCCACCTCAATGTCTCTGCATGCCTCTCCCATTGCTTGCAAAAGAGGCAGGCGGGCATGTGGTTGGCCAAGCCGAAAATAATTCCTCAATCGTATTGAGAAATGGGGAGTAAGGGGGCAGGTATACGACTGTGAAGTTGTGGTTGGTGAACCAGTCCCTGACCAGAGCAGCCCGGTGGAAACTAACATAATCCCAGATGATAACAAACCTGGGCTGCTCTGGTCCATCCTGTACAACTGCATTATGTATTGCATCCAGAAATATGATTATGTGTGTAGTATTGTAGGGACCTAGGTTGGCATGGTGATGGAGAACTCCTTGCAGACTAATGGTGGCACACAAGGTGATATTTCCCCCACGCTGCCCAGGGACATTCACAACGGCTCTTTGTCCTATAACATTTCAGCCCCGACGCCTGGTTTTAGCTAGATTCAATCCAGCTTCATCAATGAAAATGAACTCATGAGGCTGTGCAGCTGCATCAAAGTCCAGGACTCTGTAACAGAACATGCATACACTGTACCGTGAATATGGTGTAACTCAACACACAGAACTACAATGTCTACATTTTCACACAAGGGTGGGGGTGGGTTGGGTAAGGCACATTCAGTCAAAACTGCCCCCACAGACAACCCCCCTCCCACCCCCAGAATGGGGGCACCTGCCTAGGTCACATACTGCTTTGTCTGAATGTATCTGCAGTGCCAATAGGACACAATCTACTGCCATTACTGTATTACAGTATAGTACAGTGACACTTACTTGCACATAGTCATAGAGAAGGTCTTTGACTCTAACGCTGTTCCTCTCAAATGGAACCCTGTACAGCTGCTTCATCGTAAGTTGGTGTTGATGCAAGATGTGGCAGAGTGTCGACATACTGACATGGTTGATATTATGGAAGGTTGTGTGATCTGCCATGATTTGCTCTCCTAGTTGATGTAGGCGGATGGTGTTGTTTGCCAACACTAGATTGACAATGGCCAGTTCCTGTTCATGGTGAACAGACGTTGTCTTCCACCCTCAGTAGGTCGTCTGGAAGTTCTGTAGAAAATGCAAGAATATGATGTCATTGGTTAGGTTCCTTTTTACATACTGTACTATCATTCTGAACACAGTAACATCACAACTGTATAACATGTACTTCACAACACTATACCAATTTTTTTGGTTCACTGAGGAGCATAGACCCAATATTGTAGGACTACATTGTACTGTACTGTGATGCAGAATGATGTGCAACAATTCCATAGGTACAGTCTAGTGTAGAAAGTTGAAGACATACCTGTTCTCCAGTCTAAATGTTCATATTATGGATTCTACCGTGTAGCGACTCAGGTTGGGCTGGACTCTCTGCCCAGCCTCCCTCATTGTCAGGCCATGATTTATGACAGGGTCCACCAAAGGGGCCCTAATGTCGTTGGAAATATGTCTACTGCCTGGTCCCCTTCTTTGTCCTCGTCCACCTCTCTCACTCTCTCTCTCACTCACTCACTCACTCACTCACTCACTCACTCACTCACTTACTCACTCACTCACTCACTCACTCACTCACTCACTCACTGCCTCCATGTTTGTAAAGTTCTCACAAAAGAGGTGATCTTACCTGAGGTCTATTTGTAGTGCTAAGGCTCAGACTAATTGGTGTTCCATTACTGTATGTGTTTTCGTTGTTTCAGGTATGTTTTGCATTTTGAATAGAAGTGTTTTCCCAATGATTGCAAGAGATTTAATTCTTGAACAAAGTGTCTAATGTAAGAAACAGTGTAGTGTTTTGTAAGTGTGTTGCAGATTTGCAAACAAAGTGCAAAGCACAAAATGTGTTTGTACTTTTGGTGCCTTTGTTTAAGGCATGGTTACAAAAGTTAAGGTTTTGATGCTTTTGTCTAAGCATTCACTTTCAGTGTGTAAGCAATCGGAAAAAACGGTAATGGTTTGACTGTAGGGTGGGAATCAAATCAAGTTTTATTTATACTGCATATTTCAGACAACACAATGTCCTTCACAGAAAAAAAACAAATAAAAAACGGTAAAAGTTGAAATATTTACTATACAGCAAACATGCGATAAAAAACAAGAAAAATAACTTTATATAACCAAGATGTGTGTGTGTGTGTGTGTGTACTTGTGAGATGCACTTGCAGTTGTATCTCTTAAACCAGACATAGCATCCTCGGTCTCGTGAGAAGATGTTTTATTTGGTTGCTCAGTTTTAGCTCTGGCACAGACTAGTGAACACAGCCCGCGGCCCTACGATCCAAACCCCCTCTCTCTTTCTCTCTCACTATCTTTTGTTTCTAGCCTTCCCCTCCTCCTGTACTTTTTTCCCATAGCAGTCATCCTCTGCTCCCGTCTGCCCCTTGTCTGGAAGACCCAGGCTAATTAAAATGCCTGCCAGCAGATTCACCGTCATGACCCAGAGAAGGGAGGGGGACCTGGGGCTATAGACCCCAGAGAAGGGACCAGAGAAGGGAGGGGGACCTGGGGCTAGAGAGACCCACAACCCCTTGTAAGAAATGAACCCCTAACCGTCTCTGCTACTGACCAGTCCTTTGATACGTTCATACAGCTGGTCTGGCTCTAAAGGCTGAGGTGGGTTACCATGTTAATGACCCGCCAGGCCAATCCCACCCCAGGCCAGAGATGAGCTTAGCCTGGCTGGACCTCAGACATCTCCGCCTGGTTCCCATACTCTTATTCAGTTATTTTCAAAAATCCTGACCTGACGGGGTCAGAGTTCAACACCCAAGCAGGGGTCACAGGTGATTGAGCATTGGATTGGCTGATGGAATTGGGAGGAGTTTAGGGATGGGGGGTCCAGATGGGGTGGTCTGTGGGGATGGAAAACCAAAGACCAGACCAGGTCAGGAGACCAGGTCAGGAGATCAACCACAAGTTTCAGTTCAGTGGTCCACCCCCAGCTCAGCGGTTGGTTTGAGATGACAGTCGCTCCCAGAGTGAATGTGGGATTGAGTTGGTAGCTCTAATGCATGTTTAAAAGAGTGGTGGATGACACTATGATGCAAATGGACTCTGTACAGCTGAGGACTTCATGACCCGGTCTGAGATCAGATTGTAGTACCTGTAGAGATGGACTCTGTACAGCTGAGGACTTCATGACCCGGTCTGAGATCAGATTATAGTGTCTGTAGAGATGGACTCTGTACAGCTGAGGACTTCATGACCCGGTCTGAGATCAGATTGTAGTGTCTGTAGAGATGGTCTCTCTACAGCTGAGGACTTCATGACCCGGTCTGAGATCAGATTGTAGTGCCTGTAGAGATGGACTCTGTACAGCTGAGGACTTCATGACCCGGTCTGAGATCAGATTGTAGTACCTGTAGAGATGGACTCTGTACAGCTGAGGACTTCATGACCCGGTCTGAGATCAGATTATAGTGTCTGTAGAGATGGACTCTGTACAGCTGAGGACTTCATGACCCGGTCTGCGATCAGACTGTAGTGTCTGTAGAGATGGACTCTGTACAGCTGAGGACTTCATGACCTGGTCTGAGATCAGATTATAGTGTCTGTAGAGATGGACTCTGTACAGCTGAGGACTTCATGACCCGGTCTGAGATCAGACTGTAGTGTCTGTAGAGATGGACTCTGTACAGCTGAGGACTTCATGACCCGGTCTGAGATCAGATTATAGTGTCTGTAGAGATGGACTCTGTACAGCTGACGACTTCATGACCTGGTCTGAGATCAGACTGTAGTGTCTGTAGAGATGAGAGACAGTAGGGAGGCTATCATGTTGAATGTTTTTTGAACATGGCCCTGGAAACTTCACTTGAAAACTTGAGTCCCCTGACGATGACTAACGTCTAAAACATCGGAATGAGGGAGATGAAAAAGAAGAGGAAGAAAGAAAGGAGGATAGCATCTGTTTGTTTTTCTCTCTTTCTTTCCCAAGCTTGTTATCGTTCCTCACTTCCTGCTGGACGACAAGTAAATAATTCACATGTTCTGCCTGTTCAACACTGGGATGTGTGTGTTAGTGTGTGTGTGTGTTAGTGTGTGTGTGTGTGTTAGTGTGTGTGTGTGTTAGTGTGTGTGTGTGTTAGTGTGTGTGTCCGTGTGTGTGGGTGCATGCAGGACCAAATTGAACCCAACCACCCCCCTAGGTGCCTTGGTTGACTTCTGTCAGAGAAATGTCTTTATAAACTCTCCCACAAGTCATCTAGAAACCATGGAGGGAGAGAGAGCGAGAGAGAGGGGGAGAGACGAGGCCTCTTCTTTGAGGCAGGAAAATTAGGTCATCATTGTGAATTGTGAGATGTTCCCAATGCACCATGCTGGATTCACATGACTCTGCACATTCCTGCCCACATACAGTGCAATGTGCATGTACGCAGGGGCACACACATACACCCTCCCATCCACTCTGCCTCCAGTCTCCAGGGGAGACAGCCAAGGGATTGTCTCAATCAGTCTTTCATTGTGACCCTGAAGTTCTTACTCTCTCAGGGACAGAGAGAGGAGGATTAACAGTTTAACCATAGATCATAACAGTGCTCAGACCGTGGTCAAAAATCACCTCTTTAGGAGATGGTAGAGAAATGCAGCAGACCTGGGTTCAAATACTATTTGAAGTCATTTAAAATACTATATCTGTGCTTGATAGCCTGTGACAATAAAACCAATAGAAAAGTCCTGACAGTGTAACCCCCCCCCCCCACCTGACATTCCAGGCAGGCTAAAGCAAACGCTCAAAGTTTTTCAAAGGTCTGAGATGGAGTGACTGTGAGTCCCTGTTGGACTGTAGTTGTCACGTCTACTCCTGCTCCTCCCCTCCGGCGTGCGACGTCGGAGGGGAGGACGTCTGGGACTCATCATTACTCACACCTGGCACTCATCATTATGATTCACATCTGGACCTCATTACCTCTCCTTTATAGTGTCCATTCCCTTTGTTTATTCCTCAGTTGGTATTGATCCTATGTTCATGCTATCATGCTTCTGTTACGCTGACTTGGTTTATGTTTGTTGTTTCATTAAATGTTTCACCTGCTTCTCAACTCACAGCGTCATCGTTACAGAATATCAACTCCAACAATGGAAGCAGCAGGAAAATCAGATATCTCTCAGATGGTCGACGAACAGGGTTACCTTCTGCGTCGGCACCATGGCCAGCTGGCACAACTGGGGACGGCCATGGAAGAGGTTCGTTTGCAGCGTCTCAAACATCCCCGGGAGGCGCTGTATCCCGCTAGTAGGATACTCTCGAACGAGCCTTCCCAGTGAGCCAGCCCAACAGCCCATTCAGCAACCCGCTCAGTTCAACGATGCCCGTTTATCCCTCCCAGAGAAATATACCGGTACCCCCATCCAAATGCTGTGGCTTCCTACTTCAGTGCTCCCTTTATTTTACACACCAGATGGGAGCCCCCACCACCGAGAGGTCTAAGGTTGCCACAGTTATTTCACTGCTGACAGGGCGGGCATTGGAATGGGCAACGGACGTCTGGGAGAGAGAAGAGGAGGAGCTAAATTCCTATGAGGGGTTCATGGCTCTGTTTAAATGTATTTTCGATCAGTCCAATCATCAGGAGAATATCCCCTTCATCACCAGTGCACCAGTTCACAAGAACATCCTCGGCCTCCCTTGGCTTCAACGCCATAAACCCACCATTTATTTCATGGTCGAAGATGAGAATCACAGACTGGTCACCTGAATGCCGGAGGACCTGCTTCCCTGTGGTTCCATGTCGGTTGAGAGTCCTTTGTTTGCCCTTCAGCCCAACATCCCGTAGTTATAACAGGATCTGAGGGAGGTATTCTCCAAGACCCGGCCACCTGTCTCCCTCCTCATCACCCCTGGGACTGTGCCATCAACCTGCTTGCTGATGCAACACCTCCGCGCAGATGCATCTACCCTCTGTCTGTGGCTGAGCTCCAACAGGGGCTCATCCGCACGTCCACTTTTCCTGCGTCGGCTGGTTTCATCTTCGTGGCCAAGAAGAATGGAGGATTACGCCCTTGCATTGATTACTGAGGACTCCATGAAATTACCAATGAAGTATTGGTACCCCTTACCGTTGGTGCCATCGAGCAGCTCCGTGGGGCCCGGTTCTTCACCAAACTGGACCTGCGGAGTGCCTACAATCTCATCCTCAACCGGGAGGGGGATGAGTGGAAGACGGCGTTCAGCACAATGTCTGCTCACTACGAGTACCTGGTGATGCACGTTGGCTTAGCCAATGCTCCGTCAGTGTTCCAGGCATTCGTTAACGAGGTGTTCAGGGACATGCTCGGACGCCAGGTGATCGTATACATTGATGACATCTTGATCTACTCTGTTAATCTGGAGGATCACATCACACACGTTCGAGCAGTCCTGGAACGCTTCCTGGCCCATCACCTGTTCGTCAAAGCTGAGAAGTGTCTATTCCATCAGAGGGCGGTCTCCTTCTTGGGTTACCAAATCAGCTCGCAGGGAGTGAAGATGGACGACAAAAAGGTAGATGCAGTCAGGTCATGGCCAGTCCCAACCACCATTGGGGTTACAACGGTTTTTGGGGTTTGCCAACTTCTACCGTCGTTTCATCAGGAATTTCAGCTCTGTTGCCGCTCCTCTCACATCTCTCCTTAAGGGAGGCCCCCGTAGGTTGGTGTGGGGTCCATCAGCCAACGAAGTGAGGGGTCATTTCACCTCTGCCCCAGTGCTGAAACATCCAGATCCCACAATATCCTTTGTGGGTGAGGTGGACGCCTCCGATGTAGGTGTGGGGGCAGTTTTGTCTCAACGACAGGGGAACCCACAGAAGTTGTACCCATGTGTGTTTTATTCTAAGAAACTGTCCCCTGCAGGGAGGAGCTATGACGTCGGCGATCAGGACCTCCTGATGGTGAAGTTGGCATTAGAGGAGTGGAGACACTGGCTGGAAGGCGCCAAGGAACCATTCATCATCCTCACCAACCACAGGAACCTGGAGTATATATGGACAGCGAGGAGGCTGAATCCGCGCCAAGCGAGGTGGCCGCTTTTCAACATAAGGTTTAACTTCACGCTAACCTATCGCTCAAAGAACACAAAGGCCGATGCCTTGTCCCGCCTCTACGATTCGGGAGAGGCCCCTGTCCTGAGTGAGCCTATAATCCCATCCACCCGAGTCGTAGCTCCTGTGGTCTGGGACAGAGATGTGGAGATCCGCCAGGCTCTGGAGAGGAAACCTGCACCCCTGAACTGTCCTCCCGTGCGGATCTACGTTCCCACAGGGATAAGGGATCGGCTGCTGACCTAGGCACACACAGCTGTCTCGGGACATCCAGGTATTTCTCACTCCATCGCTGAGAAGTACTGGTGGCCCACCTTGGCGCAGGATGTCAGTCGATATGTCAACTCCTGTTCCGTATGTGCCTAAACAAAGTCTCCCCGGAATGCTCCAGCAGGGAAGCTCCTACCATTTCCCATGCCTCAGCGACCCTGGTCTCATCTATCCATTGACTTTGTAACCGATCTCCCCTCCTCTGACGGGTTTCACCACCATTCTGGTGGTAGTGGATAGATTTTCTAAGTCATGTCATTTAGTTCCTCTTCCTGGTCTCCCCACTGCTCTCCAGGTTGCTGAGGCACTCGTCCAGCAGGTCTTCCAGCATTATGGCCATCCGGAGGACATCGTCTCCGACCGTGGCCACCAATTCAAATCAGTTTGAGGGCCTTCATGGAGAAGCTCGGACCCTGTTCAGCCTCACTTCCGGGTACAAGCCTCAGTCCAATGGGCAGGTGGAGAGGATGAAGCAGGAGGTTCCTGAGGAGTCACTGTCTGGACCAGCAGGGTGAGTGGGCACGATTCCTTCCATGGGCAGAGTACGCCTAGAATTCTCTGCATCACTCCACTGGGTTGACTCCTAGTGTGTTCTGGGTTTTCAGATGGCCCTGGCTCCGTGGACTCCGGGCCAGACCGAGGCTCCTGCGGTTGAGTGGTTCCGGCAAGCAGAACAAGTGTGGAGCGACTCTCACGTGAGACTCCTGTGTTCTACCCTGGGGATCGCGTCTGGCTCTCTACCAGGAACCTCCCACTCTGCCTGCCCTGCAAGAAACTGAGCCCCCGATTTGTGGGTCCATTCAAGGTTCTCTGGAGGGTCAACGAGGTGATGTATAGGTTACAACCGCCCAGTCACTACCATATTTCACCCTCGTTTCATGTCTCCCTTCTCAGGCCGGTGGTTCCTGGTCCCCTAGCTGATGCTGTCCTCCACGACACCCCACCACCCCCCCTGGACATCGAGGGCAGTCCGGCGTATGCTGTCAGATCTCTGCTGGACTCCCGGCGTCGTGGGATCTCGGCTCCAGTATCTGGTGGACTGGAAGGGGTATGGCCCTGAGGAGCGGTGTTGGGACATTCTGAATCCCAACATCATCCGTGATTTCCCGGGGTCCGCGCGTCAGGGGGGGGGGGGTACTGTCACATCTGCTCCTCCCCTCCGGTGTGCGATGTTGCCAGAATACTAACCACTGGTCCTGGGACTCATCATTATGCACACCTGGCACTCATCATTATGATTCACACCTGGACCTCATTACTCCCCCTTATAGGTCCCTTCCTTTTGTTCATTCCTCAGTTGGTATTGATCCTGTGTTCATGTGATCTCGCTTCTGTTACACTGTCTTGTTTCATTTTTTTCGTTTCATTAAACGTTTCACCTGCACCTCCTTCTCGACTCACAGCATCATTGTTACAGTAGTGGACACAAAGGTCTGAGATGGTGTGACTATAGTGGACAGTCTCACAGGTGTAGTGAGCTACCAATCCATAGAGAGTAGTTAAACATTAAACAAAATTCTTTCAGTGCGGCTCTCTAAATCGGCTTTTAAATTCTTTTTTTTTTTAGAACTGATAGCCCTACTTATTCAAGGATTTATTTTCAGATATCCGGGTCATGATGATCCAAACCAGTCTGTCTAGCTATGTTTAAGCAGTCCTGAAAAGCCATCTGGTCAGGAACACTTTAGTGGATATAGTCCCTAGATGTTCTACTAGCTCTAGGCTATACTATACCAACTAGGCTATACATATCTTAGTTGATAGGGCATGGAGCTTACAGCGGCAGGATAGTGGGTTCAATTCCCAGAACCACCCGTACGCAAAAATGTATGCACGCATAAGTCGCTTTGGTTAAAAGTGTTGGCTAAATGGCATATACTATATGGCATATAATCCCTTGCCTATTGAACTCTCTATGGAGTGCAGGTGTCCTACGTCACATGACAGTTAGTTAGTTCCCTGATTGTCAGCCCACCCCAGACATCCCCCTACCCCTTCTTTTCCCCCTGGGAGCCCCAGGATCCCACCTGATATCCTGATCAATGTCCCTTCGGCAGCTAGTCCCCCCTTTAAACCCTGGTGGAATGTGTGGATTTGAGTGAGAGCTGTAACCAGAGAGCAGCATTCTTCTTTCTAAGCCCATAATAGAGCAACTCTCTTCACTTCCTGTTGTTAATCAGTTTGTTTTGATTTCTTGAGGTTTTGACACTTTGAGGTCTGTGGGAGAGAGGAAGAGAGAGGAAGAACGAGGGAGAGGAGAGGAGAGGAGAGAAGGAGAGAGGGAGGGGAGATGAGAGGAGGGGAGATTTGGGAGAGGGGAAGGAAAGAGGAGAAGAGATATGGACCAGGACATTATTCCTACTGGTGTGTTTGTGTGTGGGGGATAGGTGGTGTTTTCCATATAACATAGTACACACAAACACAGAGTCCACTCTTCCCCCAGTCCCCCTACCTCATCATCATTACCTATATGGGACTCCCACCTCCTGTCAGCACCATTTGCACTAAATTCCAGATGAGAAGCTTGCCAGTGGAGGGGTACATAAAAAGGTAGAGGGGGTCTACCTCACCTCTCTCAGGCACGCATACCCCCCATCCCAACTAACTTCCCCGTTCTCCACCTCTTTACGGCTCCAATAATTAACAACAATAAAAGAATCCAAAGCTAGTCTAATTATTTTTTTAAAGGCAGCCGTAGCCTTGCAGCTTCCAGAGCAGCGAAGGCTAATGGCCGCAGGGGGGAATCACATTAAACACAGTTAATCGCTACCACGATGCGTGCGAAAACACACCGTCACGTTATGGCCAGTAAACTGTGTAGGGTGGTTCTCACTCGGAGGTAAAGTGCTTCCATGGTTTCGTCAGGTGTGGTATAGCCAGGGTTGGGGAGTAACTGATTACATACAGTTTTATAACCCATCCTCTCCTCCTCCCCTTCTCCTCCTCTACTCCTCACCATCCTCTCCTCCTCCCCTCCTCCTTCTCTACTCCTCACCATCCTCTCCTCCTCCCCTCCTCCTCCTCTTCTCCTCCTCTACTCCTCCTCCTCACCATCCTCCCCTCCTCACCATCCTCTCCTCCTCTTCTACTCCTCCTCCTCATCCTCTCCTCCTCCCCTACTCCCCTCCTCCTCCTCCTCACCATCCTCTCCTCCTCTTCTACTCCTCCTCCTCACCATCCTCTCCTCCTCTTCTACTCCTCCTCCTCCTCCTCACCATCCTCTCCTCCTCTTCTACTCCCCCTCCTCATCCTCTCCTCTTCCCCTACTCCCCTCCTTCTCCTCCCCACCATCCTCTCCTCCTCCTCCTCACCATCCTCTCCTCCTCTTCTACTCCTCCTCTCCTCCGCTCCTCCTCCTCACCATCCTCTCCTCCTCCCCTCCTCCTCCTCCTCCTCTCCTCCGCTCCTCCTCCTCACCATCCTCTCCTCCTCTTCTACTCCTCCTCCTCCTCCCCTCCTCCTCCTCCTCACCATCCTCTCCTCCTCCTCTCCTCCTCCTCCTCCTGCTCACCATCCTCTCCTCCTCTATTCCTCCTCCTCTCCTCTGCTCCTCCTCTTCACCATCCTCTCCTCCTCCTCCCCACCATCCTCTCCTCCTCACCATCCTCTCCTCCTCATCCTCACCATCCTGTCCTCCCCTCCTCCTCCTCCTCATCATCCTCACCTTCTCCCCTCCTACTCCTCACCATCTTCTCCTCTTCCCCTCCTCCTTCTCCCCTCCTCCTCCTCCTCCTCACCATCCTCTCCTCCTCTACTCCTCCTCACCATCCTCTCCTCCTCCTCTACAGCACAATATGTATAGTAGAGAAAGAATCCCTTCTACTTCAGGAAACAATATGTCTATGTACCACTGTGGATTAACTAGTATAGGTCACCTTTAAATCCTATAAGGAATCAGTCCACTGAGCTCCCCCTCATCCACTCCTCCCCCTCATCTCCTCCCCCACCTCATCCTCTCCTCCCCCTCCTCTCCTCTCTCCCCCTACCTCTCTTCCCCCTTAACCTTGTCCTCCACATCATCTGCTCCCCCTCCTCTCCTTTCCTCCCCCTCCTCTCCTTCTTCCTCCTCTCGCCTCCTCCCTCCCCTCACCTCTCCTTCCCTTCTTTTCATCTAATCCCCCTCTTCTCCTCTCCTCCCATCTCCTGTTCTCCACTCTCTGTGGTGCAGTCCTGTCAGTCCCTGCCTGCCTAGCAGATCTCCAGTGAGGCATGGGGAAATCCTGCCTTAATCCTCCCCAGCACACCAACACCATTAGGACTGTAGCCTGGAACTAGGGACCAGAAGGATTGGAAGGAGGAGAACAAGAAGAGAATGAAGTGAAAGCCCCACCTGGCATGCCAATTGGAGGAGTCATTATAGGCTTATAGGGACCTAATACATTTCTAATACATTTCTGAGGACAGCTGTTTCCCTCCTGTAGAGGTATCCAGGAATTATTAGCTGGGTCCCTCTCACCCTCAACCCCGAAATCTGCCACTGATTAACCCCAGTCCACAACATTGTTGCCTCCCACACTCCTCCCGAACCACATAACTCCACCTCTCATTCCAAACAGTTTGTTACAAATGGATCTTAAGTTGGGTTGGATCCTCTGGGACCAGCGACACAGAACGCTCAAGAATCATTGGGCTCCCGAGTAGCGCAGCGGTCTAAGGCACTGCACCTCAGTGCTTGAGGCGTCACTACAGACACCCTGGTTCGATTCCAGGCTGTATCACAACCAGCCGTGATTGGGAGTCCCATAGGGCGGCGCACAATTGGCCCAGCGTCGTCCGAGTTTGGCTGTTGTAGGTCGTCATTGTAAATAAGATTTTGTTCCTAACTGACTTGCCAAGTTAAAGGTTACATTTTTTAAATAAAAAAATCCAGTCTCGTCCTGTTCATAAGGGCACAACGTTTTGCAACGGTCAATGAAAACTGAAGTTTCTCTCCAACCTGCTCCCTCCCTAATCCCTCCTTGCTGCGCATAACCAACATCATAGTGTGATTCCAGTGGTGGCTGGTGGTAATTTAAATGGGGAGGACAGGTTCATAGTAATGGCTGGAATGTAATGAATGGAATGGTCTCAAACACATTAAACATCTGGTTTCCATGTGTTTGATACCATTCAATTCACTCTGTTCCATTCATTATTATGAGCCATCCTCCCCTCACCAGCCTCCTCTGTGTGATTTGTGGGTTTGCAGACATCTCCATGTTCCCCCAATCCCCACACCCCCGCCACTCAGCATGTGGACTCTCCCAGTGGGGGAGTTCCCATGGTTAGGGGGGTCAGACCACCACGGTGTAGAGGGGAGACCCGAGACCCGTCTTCCTCTGATCGGTTCCCAGCAGTCTCTACATAGCCACACACATGTTGAAAAGGTCAGGGTTTGATAGACAACAGAGCACCAGCCATTACACTGCTATGTCTCAAGCCCCTCTGTTTCTCTCTTGCTTCTATGCTGGAAGTCCCCCTGTTTCGTGTGACTGTTTTTTTAGCCAGCCAGTGAATAAAGAGGTAGTGTTTTAGGGTGTGAGACCCACCAAGGGGGGAATGGGGGGAACTGGGAACTGCATGTTAAGGCTTGTCCTAGCCTGAATGGCTGCATGTGTGTGTGTGTGTGTGTGTGTGTGTGTGTGTGTGTGTGTGTGTGTGTGTGTGTGTGTGTGTGTGTGTGTGTGTGTGTGTGTGTGTGTGCGCATGTGTGTGCGTATGTGTGTGCGTATGTGTGTGCGTGTTGGGTTGTGCATGCCTGCGGGTGCACATGTGTGTGTGTGATTCCCACTGCTCAGCTCTGGTCAGCTGAGGTTGGTGTCAGCTGCTTCCCAGTTCCCACCCAGTGTTGTGGTCAGCCACTGTGGTCAGCGCTCCCTCCTCTGCTCCAGCAGCAGGGGTCAACCAAGAGCACTGGAACACATGACTGAAACCCACACTGGAACTGGACATGACGGACTGAGGCCAAGCGCGCGCACACACACACACACACACACACACACACACACACACACACACACACACACACACACACACACACACACACACACACACACACACACACACTGGAACCGGACACAAAGGACAAAGGCCAAGCATACACACATTCCTTCCACATTTCTCTCCATTCGTTCACTGTTATTTCATTTTGTACACACAGACGTCCTTATTTCTAGCCCTTGCCGATCTCTTGCATCAGAGGGCAGTCTGTGGAAACGTTGTGGGAGAGTTATGACAAGAGATGACCACAGGCTGACAGGGCTGGAGCTTTACACATCCAAGACACCATCATCACTTAGCTGGACTTAATAATGAAAGTACATGTGAAATATTTAGCAGCTGTAGAAAGGCAGCAGTGTGGCATATCGGTGAACCTGTACCCGTACCTTGACCACAAACCACCAACCTCACCCTAACCCTGGCAATGGGGGACTAGGGGTTCTGCTCAACAAAATAACAGGTGTTTGTGGGGAGAGGGTGTGTGTGTGTGTGTGTGTGTGTGTGTGTGTGTGTGTGTGTGTGTGTGTGTGTGTGTGTGTGTGTGTGTGTGTGTGTGGTGTGTGTGTGTGTGTGTGTGTGTGTGTGTGTGTGTGTGTGTTGGGCTAAGTGGTCTGGGCATCCCAGAGGTGTAACTCAGGGCATCTTGCCTGTAACATACCCCCTGTGTGTGTGTGTGTGTGTGTGTGTGTGTGTGTGTGTGTGTGTGTGTGTGTGTGTGTGTCTGGCACAGTAAACCACTCCAACCTCCTGTCCCTCTCGATATTCCATCGCTCCTATTCAGTACAGACCAGACAGGTGAGTGAACTAATTAATGCAAGAAGAGTGATTGAGGGAGTGAGGGAGGGACAAAGTGAGGAAGGGAGAGAGGGGGATGGTGTGTGTGTGTGTGCTGAGAGATTAAGAAGTGCTAAGTGCATAATGATAATAAGCCAGGTATACTCACATAGTTTCTAAGTCCATTCCTTACACAGTATAACACCTCTGTCTGTAATGTGCCTTTGCTCAGGGAATCTCTGCTGAATCATCTACTTAGCAGTGAGTAATCGTAAAGGTGTGGTCCTATGGTGTCCAATAGGACTATAGCATTATACAGTGTGTGGTGTGTTTAACAGTAAATGATACACAAAGCCCTCTTCATATGTCAAAACAATAACCACTAATGGTATCTGCTTTATCATCTTAGACACAGACTGATGTGGTGGTTGGAGCTTTGGTTCAGGGTGGTTTAGCCCAGGGTGGTTTAGCCCAGGGCGGTTTAGCCCAGGGCGGTTTAGCCCAGGGCGGTTTAGCCCAGGGCGGTTTAGCCCAGGGCGGTTTAGCCCAGGGCGGTTTAGCCCAGGGCGGTTTAGCCCAGAGAGATGGAAGGAGGAGATAGAGTACTGTATATCCCACCACTGTTATCCTCTGGTCTAGCTCACACAGTGAGATAATGGTAGGCAGGGAGACACCAACATTTTACAATGGAAAACAAAAACAAACATTTCTTATTGGGACAACTCGAGGTAGTCCATATACCTGTTTCAGTACGTTCTGTTCCGTTTGGTGCCTAATGAACATGCCCCAGCTCCGATGCTACCTCTGGTAAGACGAGGGGCGGGGGTGTGTGTCTATTTGTCAATAACAGCTGGTGCGCAATGTCTAATATTAAAGATGTCTCAAGGTATTGCTCGCCTGAGGTAGAGCACCTTGTGATAAGCTGTAGATCACACTATCTACCAAGAGAGTTGTCATCTATATTATTCGTAGCCGTCTATTTACCACCACAGAATGAAGCTGGCACAAAGACCACTCTCAACCAACTCTATAAGGCCATAAGGAAAGAAGAAAATACTCACCCAGAAGCGGCACTCCTAGTGGCCGGGGACTTTATCCTCTTGACGGGCTCGTCCCGTAAGCGGGACGGACATCCAGCGAAAAAATCCTATCGCCATTAGCATAACGAAATTTAAAATATATATTTTTTCAAATATAGGACTATGTTATATCGTTTTATAGATACACCTCTCCTGAATCGAACCAATTTGTCCGATTTCAAAAAGGCTTTATAGCAAAAGCAAAACATTAGATTATGTTAGAGGAGTATATCGTAAAAGTAGCCACATAGCCATTTTCCGACCAACCACATGCATCACAAATAACCAAAAAACAGCTAAATGCAGCACTAACCTTTTACAAACTTCATCAGATGACACTCCTAGGACATCATGTTACACAATACATGCATTCTTTTGTTCGATAAAGTTCATATTTATATATAAAAACAGCATTTTACATCGGCGAGTAACGTTGACTAACTATTTTCCCTCAAATGCATCTGGTGAAACAGCGCTACAATTTACTAAATTACTATTCGAAAACATTTTTAAAATGTAATATTGTCATTCTAAGATTTATAGATGAATATCTCTTGAAAGCACCTGTAATGCCAGATTTAAAAATAACTTTACTGGGTAATCACACTTTGCGATAAAAGGGGATGCGATACTCAGAAAATAGGCTAGCAATACAGGTCAGCGCCATCTTGGAACAATCACATATCAAATCTAGTCTTGTATACTATTGTCAATAATCCCTTACCTTTGATTGTCTTCATCAGAAAGCACTTCCAGGAATCCCAGGTCCACAACAAATGTATTTTCGTTCGAAAAAATGTATCCTTTATGTTCCAATAGCTTGTTCTTGTTAGCGCGTTCTGAAGGCTGCACCAAAAGCTCCGTCGGCCGCGGGACACCTCTTTCGAAAAAATGCATATTTTTTTTATTTAGGTTCGTTCAAACATGTCAAACGTTGCATAACATAAATCTTTAGGGCCTTTTTCAACCAGAGCTCCAATAAGATTCAAGGGGGATGATTGCATTGTCTTTCAAAACGTTTCGAAAGGGGAGGGTAGCCAGGGGCGCCGGCGTCATAATGGTGATGGCCCTCCTCATGTGACCACTTTCCACAGCGTCTCATTCATTCAGTTTTCACAGTAGAAGGCTCAAATCACTTTGCAAAGACTGGGGACATCTAGTGGAAGCAATAGGAAGTGCTCAATGAACCATTGCTCACTGTGTGAATTACAGGCAAAGTGGTGAAGTTGAGTCCGCAATTCAGAATTCCACATCCTGTTACGATCTGTCTCGGGGTTTTGACTGCCATATGAGTTCTGTTATACTCACAGACACCATTCAAACAGTTTTAGAAACTTTAGGGTGTTTTCTATCCACAAGTATTAATTATATGCATATCCTAGCTTCTGAGTTTGAGTAGGAGGCTGTTTAAAATGGGCACGATATTTTTTCTAAAATCGCTGTAGCGCCCCCTATCCTAGGCGAACGACAATTAATGCAGGCAAACTTAAATCAGTTTTACCAAATTTTTACCAGCATGTGCAACCAGAGAAAAAAAAATCCCAGACAACCTTTACTCTACACACAGAGATGCATACAAAACTCTCCCCCGCCCTCCATTTGGCGAATCTGACCATAATTCTATCCTTCTGATTCCTGCTTACAAGCAAAAACTAAAGCAGATAGTGCCAGTGACTCGTTCAATACGGAAGTGGTCAGATGACACGGATGCTACACTACACGACTGTTTTGGCTAGCACAGACTGGAATATGTTCTGGGATTCATCCAATGGCATTGAGGAGTACACCACCTCAGTCATCGGCTTCATTGAAAAGTGCATCGACGACGTCGTCCCCACAGTGACATGTACATACATATCCCAACCAGAAGCCATGGATTACAGGAAACATCCGCATTGAGCTAAAGGCTAGAGCTGCCGCTTTCAAGGAGCGGGAGACTAATCCGCATGCTTATAAGAAATGCCCTCAGACGAACCATCAAACAAGCAAAGCATCAATACAGGATTAAGATTGAATCCTACTACACCCACTCTGACACTCATCGGATGTGGCAGGGCTTGAAAACTATTACGGACTACAAAGGGAAACCTAGACGCGAGCTGCCCAGTGACGCGAGCCTACCGGATGAGCTACATGCCTTTTATGCTTGCTTCGAGGCAAGCAACACTGAAGCATGCACGAGAGCACCAGCTGTTCTGGATGACTCTGTGATAACGCTCTTGGTAGCCGATGTGAACAAAACCTTTAAACAGGTCAACATTTACAAAGCCGCTGGGCCAGACGGATTACCAGGATGTGTACTCAAAGCATGCGCGGACCACCTGTCAAGTGTCTTCACTGACATTTTCAACCTCTCCCTGACCGAGTCTGTAATATCTACATGTTTCAAGCAGACCACCATAGTCCCTGTGTAAAAGGAAATGAAGGTAACCTGCCTAAATGATTACCACCCCGTGGCACTCACGTCGGTCGCCATGAAGTGCTTTGAAAGGCTGGTCATGGCTCACATCAACAGCATCCTCCAGACACCCTAGACCCACTCCAATTCGCATACCGCCCAAACAGATCAACAGATGACGCAATCTCAATCGCACTCCACACTGCCCTTTCTCACCTGGACAAAAGGAACACCTATGTGAGAATGCTGTTCATTGACTACAGCTCAGCGTTCAACACCATAGTGCCCACAAAGCTCATCACTAAGCTAAGGACTCTGGGACTAAACACCTCCCTCTGCAACTGGATCCTGGACTTCCTGACAGGCCACCCCCAGGTGGTAAGAGTAGGCAACAACACGTCTGCCACGCTGATCCTTAACACTGGGGCCCCTCAGGGGTGTGTAATTAGGCCCCTCCTGTATTCCCTGTTCACCCACGACTGCGTGGCCAAACACGACTCCATCATTGTTTGCTGATGACACAACAGTGGTAGGCCTGACCACTGACAACGATGAGACAGCCTATAGGGAGGAGGTCAGAGAACTGGTAGTGTGGTGCCAGGACAACAACCTCTCCCTCAATGTGAGCAAGACAAAGGAGCTGATTGTGGACTACAGGAAAAGACGGGCCGAACAGGCCCCCATTAACACCGATGGGGCTGTAGAGGAGCGGGTCGAGAGTTTCAAGTTCCTTGGTGTCCACATCACCAACGAACTATCATGGTCCAAACATACCAAGACAGTCGTGAAAAGGGCATGACAAAACCTTTTCCCCCTCAGGAGACTGAAAAGATTTGGCATGGGTCCCCAGATCCTCAAAAGGTTCTACAGCTGCAACATCGAGAGCATCCTGACCGGTTGCATCACTGCCTGGTCTGGCAACTGCTCGGCATCTGACTGTAAGGCACTACAGAGGGTAAGCTTCCTGCCATCCAGGACCAATATAATAGACGGTGTCAGAGAAAAGCCCATAAAATTGTCAGAGACTCCAGTCACCCAAGTTATAGACTGTTTTCTTTGCTACCGCACGGCAAGCGGTACCGGAGCGCCAAGTCTAGGACCAAAAGGCTCCTCAACAGCTTCTACCCTCAAGCCATTAGACTGCTGAACAATTCATAAAATCACCACCGGACAATTTACACTGACACCCCCCCTCCCCTCTTGTACACTGCTGCTACTCACTGTTTATTATCTATGCCTAGTCACTTCACCCCCACCTACATGTACAAATTACCTCAACTACCCCTGCACACTGACTCAGTACCGGTGCCCCCTGTATATAGCCTCGTTATTCTTATTATGTTACTTTTTATTATTACTTTTATTTTAGTCTACTTGGTAAATATTTTCTTAACTCTTCTTGAACTGCACTGTTGGTTAAGGGCTTGTAAGTAAGCATTTCACGGTAAAGTCTACACTTGTTGTATTCGGCGCATGTGACAAATAAAGTTTGATTTGATTTGATATGGAATGTTTGCTCTTCTGCCTGCATTCTTCTTTGTTTAATCAGCACAATGTCTGTGTTGCTACACTGTAAAATGGCTGACATTTCTACAGTAAAGCACTGCGGATAACAGAAAATGGTCTAATACATAGACATGGATGGTTGAACTTAGTGGTATTTATACTAGTTTGTGGTGATGACTGTGGGGATTACGCTGGGTGTGTACATATAGTATTCCTGTCCTCTATCGGTTGTGTCTTCTCTGACACGTCTATAGGGTGAGAATCTTGGGTTCAGTTCCAGGTGGTTGAGAGTATTAGATAAACTGAGCTGAGAGGAAGATTGTCTTCTGGTCAAGACAGTGTGTTTGTTACAACGCCTACTGTTAAATAGACCACGGCCAAGAGGTCCATCCATCACTAGCTCAGCAACACTGACTTGTCATTCTATTTGTCTGCTCTCCTCCACATCCACAGGTCGGACGGACTGACAGAACGGACAGTCCCATTCACGTCAAGTGGTGGATGTTCTATAGTAATTCTATTTCTCTGCTCTTCTCCACACTCCCAGGTCAGACAGACTCGTATCCACCACATCCACTTCTTTCCGGAGCAGGAATTCTTTCCTATTCCCACTCCCTCTTTTCTCCTCCCAGTTGGGAGCTGTGCTATGTGTGGCCCGGGGAGAAACAGGAGTCATCTCCTTACTCAGAGAACATGTCTTCCCCTCCGCCACGTCTTTATGGCCACAGGTTTACTGTGCAGCCAGCTTCCATAAAACCATTTATTGGGGTTGATGTTGTTAGGTACACAGACCTCAGTTGCCAGTAAACATGTTGTTTAATAGCCCGTGGAGGGGGAGACTGAAGGAGAGAGAGAGAGAGAGAGAGAATGAGAGAGGGGGCTAGATGGAGAGACCTGCCAGCTGCCCCCCCCCGACTTCTTTCTACTCCCCTCGTCTCCTTTCCGTTCCTATCCTCATCTCACCATTCCACCTTATTATTGTTCTACTCCCCTAATCTGTTCTGTGATGATCCCCCTCTCCTCCTCCTCGATCTTCTCTTATAACGTCTGTTTCCCTCCAATCTCCACCTCCACTCCCCACCTCCACTCCCCACCTCCACTCCCCACCTCTGACCTGTGATGTAATAGAGATGACCGTGTATGATGTTGGCGACCACATGGGGGCTATATAAGGAACCTGCTCATCAGTCATTAGTCATATACCAGGACCCATCATCTTTCCATCTCTCTGGGCCTGACTTATGCAATAGAAAGATATGGGGGCATGAGCAACCACTCCATGACAAATATTATGGGGGAAGGTGCTGCACACTGCAGAGAAATAATTATGTTACGGTAGTAACCTAGAGTTTAATGACTACAGGTCAAATAGTATGTATGTAGGAAGGTTGTAGTCTGGAATCCAAACTGAATATTGCCCCTTTTTCTCAATTTCTATTTTCTATTCAGGTGAAATATTAGGTTGCAATATTAGGTTTATATTCCAGGCTCGGAAAGTTGCTCTGATATCAAAAGCCTTTTGCTGCGATGCAATCTATAGTGAAATTGGGGGCCACTATTTCACTTGAGTCAGTGATGGGAAACAAGAGAGATATTTAGTTTGGATTTCAGGCTGGGAAGAAGTTGTGATCATAAGGGCCACCCTGTTTATTTAACTTGTGAAGTGAAACCATAGGGAAACTGAGTGATATTCACTTTGTATTTAAGGCTATAGGGAAGTTGTTCTCTGATATAAGCATTGAGGCCAAGGCCACACCTGTGGCCAGTGGTGGTGTGTCCAGTCCTGTACATCCTGGACTTTAACCATGCCCCCAAGGGCTGTTCCAACCAGGACCTCCCAAATAAACCCCTCTACTCTAGAGTTGAATGGTGACTTCCTCTGAGCAAGTTTAGACCAGTCAGTCTCTTGTTAACCAGACAGTGGGTAGTGGGTTCCTCCTCTTGTTGAAAAGTCCAATGCAGCCATTTTTTATCTCAATATCAAATTATTTCTGGGTAACAATGAAGTACCTTATTGTGATTGTTTTCAATTAAAATGCCCCCCCACCCCCCTTCTTCTTAACAAAGAGCCTTTTCTCAAGCAAGAATTTAACTAGGACTGTCTGGGAGTGGTCTGAGTGGGGAGGGGAAAACTGAAAATGACCTGTTATTGGCAAAAAGGTTTGGAACTCTTTCTTATTGGTCTAATAACTCATTTATCACCTGGTGATGTCACAAGGCAGGCCAAAACTCCATCCCACCAAAACGGTGAAATTTCAAACAGCTCGTACACTAAAAGTGCATTATCATCATTTTCACAATTTCACAGTATGATGCCAACCTCATAGTGTGGAAATATATATAAATGTCACTGATGTCGTAGGGTAAAGTGGACCAAGATGCAGCGGGGAAATGTGCACTCATCTTCTTTTTATTTAAACGGACAAAGAAAGTAAACCAAAATAAATACGTACACAAAAAAAACACAACGACAAATAACAGGCCGGTAAGGCAACAAAGCTATACCTAGCACAATCTCCCACAAAACACTAAAACAAACGCATACCTATATATAGGACCCTCAATCAGAGGCAACTAGAAAACACCTACCTCCAATTGAGAGTCCACTCCCCAATAAACTAAACATAGAAATACAAAGAACTAGACTAAACATAGAATTACATTAACATAGACCAGTGCCCAAAACCCGGAATAATAAATCAAACACACCACTAAACACACAACCACCCCGAACCACATAAAACAAATACCCCCTGCCACGTCCTGACCAAACTACAGTAACAAATAACCTCTATTACTGGTCAGGACGTGACAGTACCCCCCCCCCCCAAAGGTGCAGACCCCAGATGCACCTCACACAAATAAACAAAATAACCCCAAAACAAAATAAATCCCCTAAACTAAAGGGAGGGAAGGGAGGGTGGCTGCCGTCAATGACGGCTCCTGTGCTACACCCCACCTCCCCAACCGACCTATACTGGAGGTGGCTCAGGCTCAGGTCTACTTCCCCCACCCAACCCGTCCACCCCTGCTGAATGCTCAGGGCTGTAGAGTGTCTCTGGGAGCTCCGGACTGTAAGCCGACTCTGGAAGCTCCAGACTGTAGGCAGACTCACTCGGTTCTGGACTGCAGGCAGACTCACTCGGCTCCGGACTGCAGGCAGACTCACTCGGCTCCGGACTGCAGGCAGACTCACTCGGCTCCGGACTGCAGGAAGACTCACTCGGCTCCGGACTGCAGGCAGACTCACTCGGCTCCGGACTGCAGGCAGACTCACTCGGCTCCGGACTGCAGGCAGACTCACTCGGCTCCGGACTGCAGGCAGACTCACTCGGCTCCGGACTGCAGGCAGACTCACTCGGTTCCGGACTGCAGGAAGACTCACTCGGCTCCGGACTGCAGGAAGACTCACTCGGCTCCGGACTGCAGGAAGACTCACTCGGCTCCGGACTGCAGGAAGACTCACTCGGCTCCGGACCGCAGGCAGACTCACTCGGCTCCGGACCGCAGGCAGACTCACTCGGCTCCGGACCGCAGGCATACTCACTCGGCTCCGGACCGCAGGCAGACTCACTCGGCTCCGGACCGCAGGCATACTCACTCGGCTCCGGACCGCAGGCAGACTCACTCGACTCCGGACCGCAGACAGACTCACTCGACTCCGGACCGCAGGCAGACTCACTCGACTCCGGACCGCAGGCAGACTCACTCAGCTCTGGACCGCAGGCAGACTCACTCGGTTCCGGACCGTAGGGCGACTCACTCGTTTCCGGACCGTAGGGCGACTCACTCGGTTCCGGACCGTAGGGCGACTCACTCGGTTCCGGACCGTAGGGTGACTCTCCTGGTTCCGGACAGTGGGCCGTCTCACTTGGTTCCGGACAGTGGGCCGTCTCTCTTGGTTCCGGACAGTGGGCCGTCTCTCTTGGTTCCGGACACTCTGGACGAGGCACTGTTGCCGGATACTCTGGACGAGGCACTGTTGCCGGACATTCTGGACGAGGCACTGTTGCCGGAAGTTCTGGAAGAGGCACTGTTGCCGGAAGTTCTGGACGAGGCACTGTTGCCGGAAGTTCTGGACGAGGCACTGTTGCCGGAAGTTCTGGACAAGGCACTGTCGTCGGAAGTTCTGGATGAGGCACTGTCGTCGGAAGCTCGGGACTGGGCTGACGCACTGGAAGCCTGATGCGTGGGGCTGGTAGTGGAGGTACCAGACTGGGGACACGCACCCCAAGGCCAGTGCGAGGAGCGGGAACAGGACATACTGGACTGGGCTGATGCACTGGAAGCCTAGTGCGTGGTGCTGGTACTGGAGGTATCAGACTGGAGACACGCACTTCAAGGCTAGTACAAGGAGCAGGAACAGGACGTACTGGACTGGACTGATGCACTGGAAGCCTAGTGCGTGGTGCTGGTACTGGAGGTATCAGACTGGAGGCACGCACTTCAAGGCTAGTGCGAGGAGCAGGAACAGGCTGAATTGGACTGGGCTGACTCACTGGAGGCCTGGTGCATGGTGCTGGTATTGGATTTACCGGGCTGTGGAGACGCACTGGCGGTCTCGATCGCACCTCCTGCACAACCCGTCCTGGCTGGATGGAACTAGTAGCCCTGCACAAGCGAAGTGCTGGCACAGGGTGAACTGGGCTGTGCAGGGGCCTGATGGTTGCCGTGCGTAGAGCGGGCGTAGGGTAGCCTGGACCTAGGAGGCGCACCGGTGGCCAGATGCGCTGCGCAGGCATCCTCCTTCCAGGCTGGATGCCCACTCTAGCACGGCACTTGCGAGGGGCTGGGATCACTCGCACCGGACTGTGCGTGCGTATGGGCGAGATCGTGCGCACTTCCGCATACTCTGGCGCTCTCTTCTCCACCTGCTTCCCATAAAAAGCACGGAGAGCTGGCTTAGGTCTACTGCCTGGCCCAGCCAAACTACCCGTGTGCCCCCCCCAAAAAAATATTGGGGGTGCCTCTCATGCTTCCCCTTCGGCGCGTACAATGCCTCATACCGGCGCCGCTCCGCCTTGGCTGCTTCTATCTCCTCCAGTGGGCGACGGTATTCCCCAGCCTGATGCCAAGGTCCAGCCCCGTCCAGAATTTCCTCCCATGTCCAATTCCCCTGATAGTCCATATAAATTATCCGTTGCTCCTTATCCCGCTGCTTGGTCCTTGGTTGGTGGGAGATTCTGTCACGGATGTCGTAGGGTAAAGTGGACCAAGACACAGCGGGGAAATGTGCACTCATCTTCTTTTTATTTAAACGGACAAAGAAAGTAAACCAAAATAAATACGTACACAAAAAAACACAACGACAAATAACAGGCCGGTAAGGCAACAAAGCTATACCTAGCACAATCTCCCACAAAACACTAAAACAAACACATACCTATATATAGGACCCTCAATCAGAGGCAACTAGAAAACACCTGCCTCCAATTGAGAGTCCAATCCCCAATAAACTAAACATAGAAATACAAAGAACTAGACTAAACATAGAATTACATTAACATAGACCAGTGCCCAAAACCCGGAATAATAAATCAAACACAACACTAAACACACAACCACCCCGAACCACATAAAACAAATACCCCCTGCCACGTCCTGACCAAACTACAATAACAAATAACCTCTATTACTGGTCAGGACGTGACAATAAAACACAGGAAATTATGTTTGTAACTGCACTGGGCCTTTACACTGATGGTCTTACTCGCAATAATGGACATTATTATTATTATTTTTATTTTATTTATTTCACCTTTATTTAACCATGTAGGCCAGTTGAGAACAAGTTCTCATTTACAACTGTGACCTGGCCAAGATAAAGCAAAGCTGTGCGACACAAACAACAACACAGAGTTACACATGGAATAAACAAACACACAGTTAATAACACAATAGAAAAGTCTATATACAGTGTGTGCAAATGAGGTAAGATAAGGGAGGTAAGGCAATAAATAGGCCATAGTGACAAAACAATTACAATTTAGTAATTAAATACTGGAGTGATAGGTGTGCAGAAGATGAATGTGCAAGTAGAGTTACTGGGGTGCAAAGGAGCAAAAATAAATAACAGGATGGGGATGAGGTAGTTGGATGGGCTATTTACAGATGGGCTATGTACAGGTGCAGTGATCTGTGAGCTGCTCTGACAGCTGGTGCTTAAAGTTAGAGAGGGAGATATGAGTCTCCAGCTTCAGTGATTTTTGCTATTCTTATTAAGCCTACACCTGTTGTTTACTAAGCATGTGACAAATAACATTTGATTTGATGATTTGAGTGACATAGGCTTGGATACAAGTTTGTTAAATGGATCACTCATTGGTTACTCTCTGTGTATCAAGGAAGATTGGTGATGGTCAAAGGCATGGGCTTTATCATCTTCATCATCATTAAATATATATCTTGTTATTATGTTCAAATCTTTATTTCAGATGTAGTTTGTTAATATGTAGCTAAATCAATAGCCTACGCGTGTGATTTTTTGTAGGTGACGTCATGGGTTGGGGTAGTGGTTGGAGGTAGAGGAGGATATGTTTTTAAATCATCCGCCAACCAACCAGCTCCCAGGCCTGGTGAATTGATGGGAGAGCACCACCGGAGCGCGAGGGGAGGCGCATCAGGCACGCGGCTCACCCAACTCCCACAGCTCGAGCTCACTATATTCAGCGGCTCTGGTGCGCTCGAGACTTTATTCACTCCAGAGTCCAACACAGAGACGGACCTGTCGAGCTCTCTATTCCACACTGCAAGCTAAGCACTCACTGGATAGAACACACGGACAACTTTTTACAGAGCTATTTCCGCTGCTCTATTTTTGGTTTTCATTACGGGACTTAAACCTGGGATTGTACCATTTTAAAAAGACGCACTTTTTGTTGTTGAAATATTTAAATGTCATGGTTTTTCATGTTCATCGTATAAATAATAATATTTGGGTATAGAACTCGAAATATTTGAGAACAAGGGAAACTGTTCCACATGTTTTCCAACCTCTGAAGAAGACTTAACAAGTTATTCGTTCTTGGGGGGTCGATAACAAGTGCAATGATTGTCAAGGTCTTCTGTTGGGATTGCCTTACTGCTCAACTGGTCTAAGGAGCCAGCCATGCACTTTTGTCTGCTCTACTTCTGTCACGGAGAGAGGGCTCGGAGTGGCGGACGCGCACGAATGTGAATTACATTGCAGTCAACTACTCTACTTCAAAGCACTTCAGATATCCGCAGAGTTCCCCAAACAAGTGTTTAGGAGTTGTACCGCGGGTGACTGAACCGGACTACTCACATGTTCCTCTCCCCAAGGGATGGTTCTTGATCATCCGCGGGCAGGAGCGACTTTGCGGCTCCTACAGCAGGAGACGTTTTCTTGTTTTGGGGGAAATCGGAATTAAAGGGAGATGAGACCCGTACTTTGCTACTTCCTGCTCTGTACGTCGTACCTGCTGAATGCTGTTGCTGAGGTATGAAAGACATAAGGGTTTTTCGCAACCACTTTCTAGGGTTTGAATAAGACCAGCCACAGTAAGGCACAGTGCATGCCTCTCTCTCTCGCTGTCACACTCTTGCTGGCGCGGGGGGTCGTTTTGCGGGGTTGAGGGGGTTGAGTGTGGGGGCGAATGGGTAGAGGGGAGTCTAGGGACTTCGGGTCCGGGTGCTGTCCTTAGCGCGCATTTGTTCTGGAGAAGGGGCTTTTGCTGCACAGCAGTCGACATTGTTACATGTTGTTTTACAAGCTGTGGGACACAAGTATTTATAGACTTAACAATTTAGTAATACGGTACTTATTGTGCATAGACCTAGGCTATTTTGGATACACGTTATTTAGATTTTGCAAACACATTAGGCCTATTTTTATTTATATTTAAAAGGTTGTTCCGCAATCATTTTGTGCTGACTTTGTGCATATTAAGTCATAAAAGCCTATTGGATATTTTTTGCTATTTAATCGGCAAAAAAACGAACAAACAAGAAGCAAACTTGTAGCCCTGAGGCGACACAAATGTCTAGCAATATCAGCACCACCCCACTTGCCATATGAATGCATTGCATGGAACGCTTTTAGAAACAGCATTGTAACTGCACCAGGAAACATATTTGACTTATTTTTGACGGTCGTTCCAAATCTGGTTATGCGTGAGCCAACTGTGACAACGTTATGGTTGAGCCAGACAAACGCTTTCATGGGAACCGTACTTGGTATATATAAATAGCCTAGGCTCTGTCGCTGTGAGGCCGAACACTCCTTCCAGCTTGAGAGAGAAGCCTAGTATCCGCAACAAGTCACAAGTGCAAGTGTAGCGGACGGCCTGTGAACAAGACTCAAGAGAGCCGAACATGCTGTAATGGGCACACCGTAGCGTCATTTTCCCTCTCCATTGACCTGAATTAATAAGACAATAATAGATAATGAGGCAATGTATGCGTTGTTTTACAGTCCATGTGTGTCTTTAATCTTCATTGTAATCGTCTTGATTTTGTGTGTGTGTGTGTGTGTGTGTGTGTGTGTGTGTGTGTGTGTGTGTGTGTGTGTGTGTGTGTGTGTGTGTGTGTGCGTGTGTGTGTGTGTAGGAAGTCCCGCAGGAGTTGATAGAGAGACTGTCTCACAGCGAAATCCACAGCATCAGCGACCTCCAGCGGCTATTGGACTCCGAGATAGACGTCCCCGTAGGTAAATTCTGTCTCTTGATATTGTCACGCACACGAACTGTGATTCCATTCCACTGAACTTTGCTCGAACCCCAGTCTGTCGCACTGGGCGATACCATAAAGGTGTTTACTTGTATTTATAAGTCACTTAGAACGGTGTCATAAAATTGACTAGGGGAAAGAACGATGATACCGAATCTCTGAAGGTCGCAAAGACGCAGCAGGCATTATTTGGGCATACCCGATTGGATAGTGTTACTGATTCAGCACCAGCAAATGCATGTTTTACTTATCTTGTTTCACTGAGTGGAAGTTGCTGGAGCCTGTGGGACTCTCCGTATCAGACTACCTTGGGATCTCAGCAGCCAGTCAGCAGGCTTCTCCAACAACTGTTGCTATGAAATGAATGGACTGGTCAAGCTGCTTTCGGCACCGAGCGCGTAAAAGGCTCTGTGCCCCGCTGCCCGACCCGAAGACATTTTGCGGGGATTATATGTAGTAATTTGGGTCTTTTTATTTAGCTCATTGAAAACAGACAAACAAACAACAACGACACGGGAGCGTGTTTAGGCAGTGTCTCGTGGAGGAAATGTTCCCGGATGTGTAGTCGAGGCCAGGGAGAAGGGAGGGAGGAGGGAAGGCCAGGATTTCTGGAACAGAAAGTGATGCATCCTACTTGGGAACTGATAAAGAAAACACCAGCGCGAGATAAGACGCGTCCTACTCTGTAGTGTACACATGTGACATAGAAGGTGGACTTTCACCGCGGTATTTATTTAGCCGGATTCTATTTAGCAGTTGTCACCCGCAATATGCTGGCTTGATGGCACTCAGGGTGCCACAGCTGTGGCTGTAAACGGATAGGGACATGCGGCGTGTTGGACGGTGGCTGTAAACGGATAGGGACATGCGGCGTGTTGGACGGTGGCTGTAAACGGATAGGTACATGCGGCGTGTTGGACGGTGGCTGTAAACGGATAGGGACATGCGGCGTGTTGGACGGTGGCTGTAAACGGATAGGGACATGCGGCGTGTTGGACGGTGGCTGTAAACGGATAGGCGCATGCGGCGCACAGGGTGCAGCGAGCACAGCTTTTCTGCCGCAGTCATGTTCCTTGGATGTGGTTGTCTCTTGTCGAGAGCAATCTAGCTGTCTGTCTCTGGCTCTTTTGAAGGGGAGACTCGGTTACAAGTGCGCTGGCACAAGCTGTTTGCGTTCACATGAACCTCTATTTACACAGGCCACCCGCCATATATTAAATCTGGTCTTTCCCCAAGTCTGTCTTGTGGATGGAAATGGATAATTCTATAATTGGCTTTAAACACCTGTGTTGGTAATGGAAGGTCTACCTCATATGCCAACTATGATTACTATTAGCCATATGGTTCATGTTGGTACTATTGCTTCAAGAAACATTTGCTCCTATTCACTAATTAAATAGCCAATGGGCTTTTCTTTGGTTAGACTTATATACAGGGTTCATTACATCACTCACACCTATGTTGGGGTACAGATAAAGGCCTACATCATTGGTCATTTTATCATTAGACATAGTTGCATGTATCTCATTACTGATGTTGTCTGTTTGTTTTATCCACATTTCCTATTGGCAAATTCAGTTAACTCTATTGAATCACCAATGGTTAAGCTTGTCTTGTGTCTCCTATCAGATCAACATAGCAATAACATTTAATTAGATTATCACAACACACAAACACAGCCCATATGGAATATAGCAGGCCTACATTATGAAAGCACTTTTCCTCCACAATTCAGCTCGTCATCATATCGGTTGGACTGAGTGGAGTCTGAAATAGGTCTCAGGAGGTCTGGTTCTAGCAGCTAGCCTTAGCATGAGAAGATGTGTTTATAACTGAATTGAAATGCGGAATGTGGAATGTGTTCTGTTAGCTGCCTGATTATTATTACCAGTACATACATCTGCCTGGAGGCCAACAGACTGCCTGATTATTATTACCAGTACATACATCTGCCTGGAGGCCAACAGACTGCCTGATTATTATTACCAGTACATACATCTGCCTGGAGGCCAACAGACTGCCTGATTATTATTACCAGTACATACATCTGCCTGGAGGCCAACAGACTGCCTGATTATTATTACCAGTACATACATCTGCCTGGAGGCCAACAGACTGCCTGATTATTATTACCAGTACATACATCTGCCTGGAGGCCAACAGACTGCCTGATTATTATTACCAGTACATACATCTGCCTGGAGGCCAACAGACTGCCTGATTATTATTACCAGTACATACATCTGCCTGGAGGCCAACAGACTGCCTGATTATTATTACCAGTACATACATCTGCCTGGAGGCCAACAGACTGCCTGATTATTATTACCATCTGCCTGGAGGCCAACAGACTGCCTGATTATTATTACCAGTACATACATCTGCCTGGAGGCCAACAGACTGCCTGATTATTATTACCAGTACATACATCTGCCTGGAGGCCAACAGACTGCCTGATTATTATTACCAGTACATACATCTGCCTGGAGGCCAACAGACTGCCTGATTATTATTACCAGTACATACATCTGCCTGATGGGCCAATAGGCTGCCAGGCAGGCCATTGAAAGACCTTAGACGCCAGTCAGAGGTGTATTTTCAGAGCTTTTGTTGTGAACGGCAGGACAGTAAAGCTAGTTACTGGGGAGAGGGACTGTACAAGGGACTGGAGAGAGAGATGGAGAGGGAGAGAGAGAGAGAGAGAGAACTGTCAGTTATCTATGTCTGTTTGTCCCATGGCATATGTTGCAACCATTGGATCCTAAACCCTTAACCCCTGGCCACTTGTTGAACTCTTATACCTTGTAGACAGATAGGAGTTCTCACCCTCTTTAACTGTGTTGAGCCCTGGGAAGAAGGGAGGGATGTGTCAGTGTCATTTAGAAGGAGACCTTCAGGGCTTATCTGGTCTTGGCCTGTGTTTTATATGGGTCTGTGCAGTGATGAGAGTCTGCAGTGATGAGAGTCTGCAGTGATGAGAGTCTGCAGTGATGAGATTCTGCAGTGTCGAGATTCTGCAGTGTCGAGAGTCTGCAGTGTCGAGAGTCTGCAGTGTTGAGAGCAGCCTCAGGGGCATGTAGGAGGTCCATGGTGGACGGGAGGGTGATTGTGTGTGGGTGTGTGTGTGTGTGAACATGCACGTGTATGTGTTTCGGCGTGTATGCACTTGTGTGTGTATGTCAGGGAGTCAGTGAAGAGCAGTCAGCAAGGTGATGGTCTCTTCAGACAGGGTGACATCTGAGATGACCTGCTGAAGTCTCTCCCCCCTGTCCCCTCTGGAGCCAGTCTCCTCTCCCCCTCTCCTCTCATCTTCCCCAGCCTCTTGGTCTGTTCTGTTCTTATCTGTCTACACTGAAGGACTGACAGAAAGGGGAACCTGACTCTTGACATGAGGCCTGTGGTGGAGAGGTGGAGTATCTGCAGCCTGTATTCCTGGCTGCACTTCACTCTACAGGGGAAAGGTTGTGCAACAACAACCTGAACCTACAGCCCTGCTCTGCCTGTTTATCTACAGTTTGCAACAGTTCAGGGCCTGTATTCTCAAAGCTTCTCAGAGTTCTGATCTAGGATCAGTCTTTGCCTTTTAATAAGATTATATGGACATGGGGGACCTGATTCTAGATCAGCATTCCTACTCCAATGCCCCAGATTCACGCCACTGGGGAAAACTGGTTGAATCAACGTTGTTTCTACTTCATTTCAACCCAAAAATGTCATGTATTGAATCAACATGGAAATCTGGTTGGATTTTTAAAAAGTTATCAACGTAAGGAAATGTTGTATTTTTTCCACCTAACTTTTAATCTAAATCCAATGAGGTGATTTTTTTAGGGGGTTGATTTTACATTGAATTCACATTAGTTGTCAACTCAACCCAATGTAAATTAAAACTAGACATTGAACAGACATCTGTGCTCAGGGGGCTGATACACTCTCTCACAGGAAGAACCATTTCCATTTCTCCATTACCAGGTCCTGTATTCATAAGATGTCTCACCGAAGGAAAGGCAACACTGATCCTAGATCAGCACTCCTACTCTGAGATACTTTATGAAAACGGGTCCAGAAGTGTTGTGTCAGAAGGTAGCATGCTGACAGAGAAAGGGAGAGAGAGAGAGAGAGAGCGAGAGAGAGAGAGAGAGAGAGAGATCTCCTAGCTAATAGAGGGAGTAATTTAGGAGTCATCAGAGGCAGTGTGATTCATGGCTGGAGACTGAGGAAGCTGCTGCAGGCAGCAGGCGTGTCATTACCTACAAGCCTTTACCTCAACCTTACCTGGAGTAGACATGGGAGAGGAGGAGGGGGGCTCCCTACAGAGGTAGCATTATATCTTTCTCTGTCTGTCTTGTTTACGGTCTTTCTCTTCCTTGCACTCTCCTTTATTTTTTCTTTCTCCCTCTTGCTCATTCAGTCTGTTTCTGTGTCTTCATGCTTGCCTCTCTCTCTCTCTGTCTATCCATATCTCTTTCTCTCTTCTCCCCGTCTCTGTCTATCCTTCTGCCTCTCTCGCTCTAATCACTATGTCTATCCATCTCCCTCCCTTCCCCCTCCCTCTCTCTTTCTCTCCCAGCCTGCTTTCTTCATGTAGAAAGGAAAACAACAGAAAGGTCTTTTGTGATGCTGAAAAAGCAGTAGTCAGTCCATAAAGGACTCCTTTATATGGCGTCTCCTTTTCTCTCTCCATCCGCTCTGACATGGCCTGTCTCCTCCCGGTGTCCATTGCCGTGACGCCCTCCCTGCTTGTCTTCCTTCTTCTCTCCCTCCCTCCCTCCCTCCCTCCCTCCCTCCCTCCCTCCCTCCCTCCCTCCCTCCCTCCCTCCCTCCCTGCCTGCCTGCCTGCCTGCCTGCCTGCCTGCCTGCCTCCTCTTCTTCCCCCCCTGCCTGCCTCCCTCCCTCCCTCCCTCCTTCCCTCCCTCCTTGCCTGCCTCCCTCTATCCTTCCTTTCCTCCCTCCCTCCCAACCTGCCTGCCTCCCCCTCTCCTTCACTCACTCCCTCCCTCCCTGCCTGCCTGGGATTGAGAGAGACGGGGAAGGTAGAGAGAGATAAAGAAAGGGAGAGCAAGAGAAAGAGGGATGGAGGAAGAGAGAAGGGTAAACGGAGAAAGGTTAAGGGGCGAGTGAGAGAGAGACAGAAAGAGAAGCAGGCTGGGAGTTCTGTCAGTGACCCAAAGCGTTAAAAGGTTGTTAGGTGGAGACATCAGGCAGCTGTCACAACCTGTTTCACTGACAGGAGGACGGACAGGACAGAGTGTGTGTGTGTTAGTGTGCGTGTCTGAATGTGTGCTTGCACGACCTGCGTGTCCATGCGTGCATGTTTGTGTGTCTGACTGAGTGCATATGTGTGTGTGTTCGTGTGTGTGTGCATGTGTGTTTCAGCGTGTGTGTTTGAGTGCCTTAGTGTACATGAGCCTACTTGACACAGTGATACCTATAGGTTTTGTGTTGAGCTAAACGGCAGGGAGACAGGGCTCCCAAGCAGAGCAGGTAAACACTAAAATCTTTTCTGGGTCACAGCTGTCTGACTGGGACGGTAGGTACCCTAGCTGTTATAAGCAGACGATAGCTGGTTCAAATCCCCAAGCTGACTAGGTGAAATAAATCTGTCGATGTGCCCTTGAGCAAGACATTTAACCCTGATTGCTCCTGTGGTTGCTCTGAATAAGAGTGTCTGCTAAATGACTCAAATGTAAATGACTGACTAGCTGACAGGGAGATGCAAAGGCCTGCTCTTTCTCTCTTCCTGCTGCCTGGGCAATGTTTAGGCTTGACAAGGCCACGAAATGCAGCATACAGATGTAAATAAATAAGCAAACAGAGGTTTATATAGACCTTGTACAGGAGAAGAAAAGCCTTTCAAATGTCTCGTCTATAGCACAAAGGAGCTGGATAAGTGAAGTCCTTGTGTTTACCTGAAGGCTTTGTCTAATGGTTAACTCTGGGCTTTACGTTGTTATGAGCATAGTGAGTTGAGTTCTGATGTGTGTGTGTTTAGGTTTCCGTTTTGTGTGAGTGTGTGTGTGTTCAGTATATGTGAGCAGGTATGGGGTTGTGTCCCTTGAACTGGTGGGCTACCAGAGAGAGGACCCACCTGATCTGTAAACAGTGTCTCAGAAAGTTTCTGTACAGTCCAGCCTCTGTTCCCTGGGAAAATACTGCATCCACTGAACAGCCCTTTATCATTTTACTGCTGTGTGTGTGTGTGTGTGTGTGTCTGTGTGTGTGTGTGTGTGCACGTCAGCCATGTGTGTGTGTGTGTGTGTGTTTGCGGTCTGTACCATGAGTGTGTGTTACTTTGGCACCAGATCCTGTAATAAAGTGCATACTCTGGGTGGGGACCAAAACAAGCTGGGATTATCAGATGACCATGACTGTAATAAGGTGAGCTAGCTACATTAAACTGTTAGCATTCAGTTAGCTAACAGCCCTGCACTGTACTGTGGCACCATGACTGTAATATGGTGAGCTAGCCACAGTAAACTGTTAGCATTCAGTTAGCTAACAGCCCTGCACTGTACTGTGGCACCATGACTAAACATAATTGCACTCAACGTAATTGTACACTTTCTGCCAAAAGTCAACATTTAAGCAAACATTTCCTATAAATAGTGATGTAAAACCACTAATTAGACTACTAGACTACTTGGCTGATGGGGGTTGATGACCACCTGTGAAACGACCACCTTGGTTTACATTACAAGATGGCCACCTGTGTGACTCAACTGTAGCCGCTGCATTCCTTCTGTGAAAGTCTCCCTCTCCTCCCACTGTGTTTAGTAATGGGTGAATAAGACTGAGCATGTAATTACACACTAAAAAAAAGAGGGTTCCTCAAGGGTTCTTTGGGAAGGGTGATGGTTCTATGTGGAACCATAAGGACTCAATGAACCCATTGAGC
>NC_042988.1:33618576-33653576 GCF_901001165.1 Salmo trutta | reverse complement strand
CTCAAATGAAGGGCTGGTCATGCCTTGCCTGCTGTTTGAATATACGTGCCAGTCACAGGAGGTTGGTGGCACCTTAATTGGGGAGGACGGGCTCGTGGTTATGGTTGGAGTGGAGTAAGTGGAATGTTATCAAACACATGGTTTCCATGGTGCCATTCCATTTGCTCCGTTCCAGCCATTATTATGAGCTGTCCTCCCCTCAGCAGCCTCCACTGGTGCCAGCACCCTTAGAAACAGACACACGTATTATTCATGTCCTTTATCATAAGCCCTACATGCAAACATAAGGCTATTTGGCCTAATCTAGCTGCATTAGAGCAGAACAAAGGAGCAGTCTTTCTCTAGAGTCTCCACTCACTCAGTTACTACCCAAACTCCTCAGGTCATAGGAGAAATAAAACGTCATCTTTTCCTTTGTGGATCGTTCTGGATCAGCCTTTAGTGCTGGTTAGGGTTTGAGTGTGATTAGGAGCTGATCCTGAATCAGTGATCAGTGATGTAGATGACATACTTAAGGGTGCTCAGAGATCTCAGTGGGTAAAAGATAAGAATAGCATTTGTTCTGAGAGTAGTATATCGTCCAATGGTCAGAAAACCAATGTACTGCTTCTAGCCAGTTCAATGATACAGCGTCTAACAACCATTATAAACTGGGTAGAACGAGCGCTGAATGCTGATTGTCCGAAAGCCGTGGTATATTTGGTATGTTTGGTATTTTATTAGGATCCCCATTAGCTGCTACAAAAGCAGCAGCTACTCTTCCTGTGGTCCACACAAAACATGAGACTGTATACCAACGGTATGACAAAACATTTATTTTTACTATTCTAAATACGTTTGTAACCAGTTTATAATAGCAATAAGGCACCTCGGGGGTTTGTGGTATATGGCCAATATACCTCGTCTAAGGGCTGTATCCAAAGAACAGTCCTTAGCCGTGGTATATTGGCCATATACCACAACCCCTCGTGCCTTATTGTTTAACTGTACTACATAGTTTAATTAAAAAGCATCTGAGTGTATATCTAAGTATCTCTCTCTCTTTCTATCTCTCCCCCCCACCTCTCCCCCCCTCTCTCTCTCCCTCTCTCTCTCTTTTTCCCCCCTCTCTCTCTCTCCCTCTTTCTTTCTCTTTCTCCCCCCTCTCTCTCTCTCCCTCTTTCTTTCTCTTTCTCCCCCCTCTCTCTCTCTTTCTCTTACTCTCTCTCTCTCTTTCTCTCTCTACCTTTCTCTCTCTCCCCCCCACCTCTCCCCCCTCTCTCTCTCCCTCTCTCTTTCTCCCCCCTCTCTCTCTCCCTCTTTCTTTCTCTTTCTCCCCCCTCTCTCTCTCTTTCTCTTACTCTCTCCCCCTCTCTCTCTCTCTCTCCCCCCACCTCTCCCCCTCCCTCTCTCTCTCTCTCTCTCCCCCCCCCCTCTCTCTCTCTCCAGAGGAGGCGGTGCCTGCGGTGTGTAAGACGCGGACAGTGATCTATGAGATCCCGCGCAGCCAGGTGGACCCCACAGCTGCCAACTTCCTGATATGGCCGCCGTGCGTGGAGGTCAAGAGGTGCACGGGATGCTGCAATACCAGCAACATGCGCTGCCACCCCTCACGCAGGCACCACCGCACCGTTAAGGTGAGAGAGGAACACAGTCTTCACACACACACACACACACACACACAATCACCACAAGCACGCACGCACACACACACACACACGCACGCACACACACGCACGCACGCACGCACGCACGCACGCACACACACACACACACACACACACACACACACACACACACACTTTCCTCCCATTCACTTCGATAAGTGTACAGTAAATCATGCAGGTTGATTAAGTACAAAAGAAGGGCTTAGGACATGTTCCCTCCCTCCCTCCGTCTATGTCTCCATCCCCCTTTACCAGGCATTTGGCCTTTTCCCAAAATGTATTGTATACTCCCACACTCCCTTTTAGCCCCCTCGACTCCACCTCTCCCTCCCCCCATCCCTCCATCCCTTGGTTGGTGAGGGTCCAGGGTGTCTGTGCCAGGCAGGGAGAGACGGGACTTGGGAGGGAGGAAGGGTAGAGGGATACAGTGAGGGCAGCAGCTGGAGGGTAGATCAAGGAGCACCAGCAGAGAGAGAAAGAGGGAGAGGTGAATGAGAGAGAGAGAGAGAGAAAGAGAGGGGGAGAGAGAGAAAGAGAGGGGGAGAGAGAGATGGGAGAGAGGGGAGAGGGGGGAGAGCGAGAGGGAGGGAAAGAGAGAGAGAGAGATGGGAGAGAGAGGGAAGGAAAGAGAGAGAGAGAGATGGGATAGAGAGAGAGGAGAGAGGGAGGGAAAGAGAGAGAGGGGAGAAAGAGAGAGAGATGAGAGAGAGGGCAGAGAGAGAGAGATGGGAGAGAGAGAGAGAGAGAGGCCAGAGAGAAAAATATGGCGACAGAGATAGAAACAGACAGAGAGAGACAGAAATACAGCAGTGTCCAGCGTGTCCCATTCCGGCAAGCCCCTGTCACAACTCTCTGTCTGTGTTCCTGTAAGCAGGCAGAGAGAAAGAGAGAGGGAGGGAGAGAGAAGCAGTGTTGGGTGGGTGGAGTGTTCTAGCAGTATTTTACGGTAACTAACACCCCGGTAGTCTGAAAACCCCCCTGCCTCTGTTTCTCCTCAGAGGAGACACCGCTGACTGCAGTTGGGATGTGTTCCTGGTCTATTTACACTTCAGCTTGTTACTGCTTCTGTCCCTGTGTGTTTATGTATCATGGAAGCAAGCAAAGTACCTTGCGGTGTAGGATGGCTGGGAACGAATAGGGAAAGCATAGAACATTCTGTTCTTAAATATCTCTTGAATGTGTGCGTTTGGTGATCTTGTGTGTGTGTCATGTCAGTATGTGTGTGTGTATGAGACAGTATCGCTGTACTCTATCCATCGTACTGATCTTGCCTGGTCACAGGCCGGTGAGACATGGTTATCAGCTGTCATGCAAACCTCCACTGCTGCACCATGCCAGGGCTTCAGCTTTGGAGAGAGCGCCGCCATATCCGCTAGCCAGAGTAATAACAACAATACCATCACCAGTTTCCTGGTACAGCAGTACTGGCCAGTCAGCTTTCAAAGGGATAGGCGGCCATTTTGTGTCAGGACATTGGCTCTCTGGGGTGCAGTTGCAGAAGTGGTCTAGCGTTCTCAATAGAGGACTGAGCGACTGGGATGAACAAGTGGTCCACTGTGGCTCTCAGTGGGCATGGCAGTGCTTAGTCATGATGTCTGAGTGGCCTCCACTGTAGATTCGCCCTCACCTGGCCTGCCTGCCTGCCTGCCTGCCTGCCTGCCTGCCTGCCTGCCTGTCTGTCTGTCTGTCTGTCTGTCTGTCTGTCTGTCTGTCTGTCTGTCTGTCTGTCTGTCTGTCTGTCTGTCCACTCCTTAAAAGAAGCCCAGTGGAAAAACACTACAGTGTTAAGCTCTGCTTTCAGTGAGAGTGGTTATGAGGACTGGTGTGGAGAAAGAGCGGAAGATGGACAGAGGGTTGGGTCTGGGACAGTTTCTCAGAATGCCCTCTCCTGTGGTCGCCCTCCGTGTCCCCCTCCTGACACCCTCCAAAACCTCCTTGGATAAATGAGCTTTCTTCACACAACACAGGGACAGGGAGGGAGGGGGGAACCCTGGAGCCAGCCGCGGGCGGCGGTTTTGTGGGGAAGTTTTTCCGTGTCGGACCAGGGAGGTAGCTGAGAGAGAGAGGCTCTATCCCAGTAAAGGTCAACCGACGGGGGTGACTCCAGTCAGCAGACATTCAGGATATTTGGTGTGAAGAACATTGTCTCCTCCTGCCAAGTTTTTTCTTTCCCGTCTTTAGGAATAGAGCTGAATGGGGTCCTCTAACTCTGGGTCTCGCCGGCCCAAGATGTTTTCCTTGTGCTAGACGTGAGGGATAGAGAGATGGAGGGATGGAGGGAGGGATGGAGGGATGGAGGGATGGAGAGATGGAGGGATGGAGGGATGGAGAGATGGAGGGATGGAGGGATGGAGGGATGGAGGGATGGAGGGATGGAGAGATGGAGGGATGGAGGGATGGAGGGATGGAGGGATGGAGAGATGGAGGGATGGAGAGATGGAGGGATGGAGGGATGGAGAGATGGAGGGATGGAGAGATGGAGGGATGGAGGGATGGAGGGATGGGAAAAGAACGCATTGTGTGTTTCTTTCCACCTTGTGCCGTGATGTATTTCAGTATTGGAGCTAAATGCACTTTATTTATTTTTCCCTTTTTTCTTTTTCTTTCTCCTTCTGTCGCTCTCAGTAAAGAGCGCGTCTGTGTAGGCCCCTGCTGCTGTACAAGCCTGGTTTATTCACTGGCGAAGTCATGAAAAAGTCTAACTTTAAATAGGCTTGGCCTGGGGGGATAGTGGCAGATCTAGAGTCTCTCTCTCTCTCTCTTTCTTTCCAGTGCTTTGGTCCATTACTGATAAGCCAGGCAGTGTGTGTGTGTGTGACAATGAGAGGGGGAGTAGGCCTAATAGCCCTCTGTGGTACTGTGTGCTATATTAGGATCTGGCTCTGGCAGTGATGGTAGAACTGCTGTAGATGCAATTCAATGGTCAGACATGTCAACAAAGGATTAAAGGAATTAGAGAGAGAGAGTAAGAGGGGGAGTGGGGAATGAGAGAAGAAGAGAAACAGAGAGGAGGGGATAATGAATGAGAAAGAGAGAGAGAGAAGAGGTGATTAGGAATAATAGAGAAAGATAGAATGAGATAAATAAAAATACTATTTAAGTAGTCAGCTCCATCATCGTAGCATTACCATAACTCTCCCCTTATTTATCCTTCTCCCTCTCTCTCTCCCTCTCTGTCCCTCCCTCTCTCTCTCCCTCTCTGTCCCTCCCTCTCTCTCTCCCCCTCTCTAGCCTCTCTCTGTCTTGCTCACTCTCTCTCTCTCTCTTTATATCCATATCTCTCTATATCCCTTTTTCTCTCTTTCTCTAGTCTATATCACTTTCTCTCTATCTTTTTATTCCCCACCTCAACCCGTCTCTTTTCTCTGCTCCATCTTTCCCATCTTTTTCCATCTCCTGAGTGAGTGTGTGTATTCAAGGCCCAGCTGTGGTGATGAGATGTGTTGATGAACTGTGGTGATGAGCTGTGGTGATGAGCTGTGGTGATGAGCTGTGGTGGTGAGCTGTGGTGATGAGATGTGTTGATGAACTGTGGTGATGAGCTGTGGTGATGAGCTGTGGTGATGAGCTGTGGTGGTGAGCTGTGGTGATGAGATGTGGTGGTGAGCTGTGGTGGTGAGCTGTGGTGGTGAGCTGTGGTGGTGAGCTGTGGTGATGAGATGTGTTGATGAACTGTGGTGATGAGCTGTGTTGATGAGCTGTGGTGATGAGCTGTGGTGATGAGGTGTGGTGATGAGCTGTGGTGGTGAGCTGTGGTGATGAGCTGTGGTGATGAGCTGTGGTGGTGAGCTGTGGTGATGAGGTGTGGTGATGAGCTGTGGTGGTGAGCTGTGGTGGTGAGCTGTGGTGGTGAGCTGTGGTGATGAGCTGTGGTGATGAGCTGTGGTGGTGAGCTGTGGTGGTGAGCTGTGGTGATGAGCTGTGGTGGTGAGCTGTGGTGGTGAGCTGTGGTGATGAGATGTGGTGATGAGCTGTGGTGGTGAGCTGTGGTGGTGAGCTGTGGTGGTGAGCTGTGGTGGTGAGCTGTGGTGGTGAGCTGTGGTGATGAGATGTGTTGATGAACTGTGGTGATGAGCTGTGTTGATGAGCTGTGGTGATGAGCTGTGGTGATGAGGTGTGGTGATGAGCTGTGGTGGTGAGCTGTGGTGATGAGCTGTGGTGATGAGCTGTGGTGGTGAGCTGTGGTGATGAGGTGTGGTGGTGAGCTGTGGTGGTGAGCTGTGGTGGTGAGCTGTGGTGGTGAGCTGTGGTGATGAGCTGTGGTGATGAGCTGTGGTGGTGAGCTGTGGTGGTGAGCTGTGGTGATGAGCTGTGGTGGTGAGCTGTGGTGGTGAGCTGTGGTGATGAGCTGTGGTGATGAGCTGTGGTGATGAGCTGTGGTGGTGAGCTGTGGTGATGAGCTGTGGTGATGAGCTGTGGTGGTGAGCTGTGGTGGTGAGCTGGGGTGGTGAGCTGTGGTGGTGAGCTGTGGTGATGAGCTGTGGTGATGAGCTGTGGTGGTGAGCTGTGGTGATGAGCTGTGGTGATGAGCTGTGGTGATGAGCTGTGGTGGTGAGCTGTGGTGGTGAGCTGTGGTGATGAGCTGTGGTGGTGAGCTGTGGTGGTGAGCTGTGGTGATGAGCTGTGGTGATGAGCTGTGGTGGTGAGCTGTGGTGGTGAGCTGTGGTGATGAGCTGTGGTGGTGAGCTGTGGTGGTGAGCTGTGGTGATGAGCTGTGGTGGTGAGCTGTGGTGATGAGCTGTGGTGATGAGCTGTGGTGGTGAGCTGTGGTGGTGAGCTGTGGTGATGAGCTGTGGTGGTGAGCTGTGGTGATGAGCTGTGGTGATGAGCTGTGGTGATGAGCTGTGGTGGTGAGCTGTGGTGATGAGCTGTGGTGGTGAGCTGTGGTGATGAGCTGTGGTGATGAGCTGTGGTGATGAGCTGTGGTGGTGAGCTGTGGTGATGAGGTGTGGTGATGAGCTGTGGTGATGAGCTGTGGTGATGAGCTGTGGTGGTGAGCTGTGGTGGTGAGCTGTGGTGATGAGCTGTGGTGATGAGCTGTGGTGGAGAGCTGTGGTGGTGAGCTGTGGTGATGAGGTGTGGTGATGAGCTGTGGTGATGAGCTGTGGTGATGAGCTGTGGTGATGAGGTGTGGTGATGAGCTGTGGTGATGAGCTGTGGTGATGAGCTGTGGTGATGAGCTGTGGTGGTGCGCTGCATTGCATTACAGGGTTCTGATGGGTTTGTCAGGGCTGCTGGCCCGGGCCTGCTGGTTAGATACAGTCATCTGTAAAACAACAGGGGGTTCTGGGAAGCAGGCCCTGCTCTGAGGACAAGAGGGTCTAGTGAGGACTGTGTGCGTGTGTGTGTATTTGTGTGTGTGTGTGTGTGTGTTTGTGTGTTCTCCCACAGGCTAAAGGAAACAGTCAGTCAGACTGACAGAGAATAAAGCTGTCACTTCCCTCTTTTAGTTGTAGTTTGACCACTAACTATTCTTGGATATCCCAGACATTGGAGCAACGTCAGCAAGGCAACGACACTAAGACTGGGGACGATGTCGGCTTCTCTCTGACAGTTCAAAGGGGGGGGGGGGATTGTTCTGAGGAGGGTCCTCTTCAGACAGATAACCCTTCCAACAAAAGAGACCACAGAGAACACTAGTCTAGCAGGACATTGGGGAGTAATGGACCAGCAATCAGAAAGACTAGGAGTAGGAGAGGGTTACCCCATCTGCTCGGCTGGCTCAGTCTCTGTGTGGGAGTGTGTGTAACAAGTATTCCCGGTTACAGTGTGTGTGTGTGCGTGTGCGTGTGTGTGTGTGTGTGCACATGCATTTGTGCACATGCTTGCGCCTGTGTGTGTGTGTTGCTCCTCTGTGCCATGTGTTCTCCCCTAACGCGCTGCCTGGGACAAGACCATTAGTATTGAGGCAGCAGCAGTAGAGAGATGAGAGTGCTACTGAGGGGAGCTGAGGGGAAGAGAGGCCACAGAGTAATGAAGTGTTGATGCCTGTTGGATCAAAGCTGGAGGCCACAGAGGGTCAGGAGGATATAGCTGCAGGATCCACACATCTCTACTGACCCTGACTTTTAGGAGCCTCCTCTGACCTTCTGACCTCTACACACACACACGCACACACACACACACACACACACACACACACACACACACACACACAGGAGGAAACACATTCATAGGAAAGTACACACACACAGGCGCAAGCACACATACAGAGGTGAAGCATGCACAAGGATGCAAGCACGCATACAAACAAACACACACACACACACTTCCTTTCCCTCATTCATCTGAATGGCAGTCAGTCAGGACGGAGGCAGTAGCTACTAGCCGGGGCCTGTCCTCGTGTGGGACCTGGTTACGGGGTGTTTCATAAATAAAGGGACGAGTTGACGGCCATACAGTCAGTGTGATTAATGTGTGTGTGAGGCGTCCCGTGGATTACGTGAGAGAGGTATGAGGGGGATGGAAGGTTTGAAGTTGGTGCAGCTGTGAAGTATTTTCACTTTGATTTGGTCCCAGATTTTCTGCTAAATGGTGAGGGTTGGAGTGTGTGTGTGTGTGTGTGTGTGTGTGTGTGTGTGTGTGTGTGTGTGTCTGGGGGTAATCCACTCTGTGCCAGAGACCATGAAGCTGGACAGATTCTAGAACTTGGGCCAGAACTGGACCGTCTGGAATGCATCTGCTGAAATAAGAAATGTAATTCAACATTTTTTTACATTTCTTTTTATTCTTTCTTCATTTCCATCTCGCTCTCTTTCTTTAGCCTTTTACGTCCACTCCTCGTCTCCTGTCCTCCCTTTTGAACTTCTGCTTTGACTTCATCCTCTCTCTTGCTCTCGCCCTCAGCGTTTAAAGCTGTTTCTCTCTATCAAACCTGAGTTCAAATATTATATATTTGAAATCTTTCAAATACATTGAGTGTTTGCTTTAGCCTGCCTTGAGTGCCAGGTTTGCACTTTTGGGACATTTCTATTGGTTCCATTACAAATTCAATAAAGTACAGCTAAAGAATATAAAATGATTTCCAATAGTATTTGAACCCAGTTCTGGTCTGTTTGATGTTAGTTACCTACATGTTGCATGTGTTCTGTGACTCTTCCTGCTTTAAGGGGTGTCAAGGCCCATTCTGTTTGCTGTGCTTGGGGAACACAACACTACACTACACCACTACACTCCTCACCACTACATGTTGGATCTTCATTTGATCACCCTGTTGTTGTAGTAGGATTTATTCTGCACAGCAGGAAATGCAAACATATATTTTATTAGAGGTTTAAAAAGGCTTCTAAAGTTTATAATTTCAACTTTAAAATGTCAGAATTGATTTGCCTTAACTGAAAATCTATCAGTCTCTACAAAAATGTCAATTTATTATAATCCACACAATCATTCACATTTCCTGTTGCTGCAGGATAATTTTCCTGCTTTGAAAAACTGGTCAAATTAAGATTCAACATCTGTACCTACTCTCTCTATTGGATAGACTAAACCAAAATCTGTTGCATTTTTTGCTTAAAAACCCCATCAACATTTCAGTCCACGGGACATTCATCAGAATGGTAGAAAACATGAAAAGATGAAGACAAGGTAATATGGGGTGTTTTCTCTGTCATCCCATACTTGTGCCCACAGGGCCTCTACAGAGTAGTGATTACCTGTCAGACCACTGTCAGGCCCAACACTTCATATAAACACCACTCTTACCTAGCTCTAATTACCATTGATGACAAAGGAGAGCATTCCCTCTTCACCTCCATCTCGTTACCTCTCTCTATTTTGTTCTTTCTGTCTGTCTCCATCTCCTTCCCTCCCTTCCTCTCTTTCTGTCTGCCTTTCTGTCTCTTTCTTTCTCGCTCTCTTTCTCTCTCTCTCTCTCTCTCGCTCTCTGTCGCTCTCTGTCGCTCTGTCGCTCTCTCTGTCTCTTTATTGGCATGGGAAACATATGTTTACATTGCCAAAGCAAGTGAAATAGACAAGAAACAAAAGTGAAATAAACAATCTCTCTCTCTCTCTACCTCTATATCCTTCCCTCTACCCCTCCCCCTCTCCCTCTACCCCCCCCCTCTCCCTCTACCCCCCCCCCCTCTCCCTCTACCCCCCCCTCTCCCTCTACCCCTCCCCCCTCTCCCTCTACCACCTTGTTTACATTTTCCAATCTATACTTTTTTATAATTTTCACCTCCCTTTCTGGGAGTGTTTTACTCTTCATTTCTGGTTTCTGGCAAAGAGTGGTTTCCAATTTCCACTACTATCAGTAGGAGTACTCTTAGTTTAGATTGAGTCACAGCAAAAGTAATGAAAAGCATATTGTGCGAGGTGGTACGGTGTGTGTGTTCTGGTGTGAGGACATGCGAAGGAGCAGGAAAGGAATGAAGGAGAAATGACATCTCTTATTGGACGCTTTGATGTTGGATATTTGATGATGGTCATACCTGGTGTCAAGAGGAAGGAGAGGCAGACAGTCTGCGGTCGAGACGATCCCCACATACACATTTGGTGACACACTGGGAGCTGCGAGGGAGAGAGAGATGGAGAGACTGGTGTGAAGAAATAAAGTGCTTTTTCTCAGCCCTCCCATTGGTTTCCATTGGCATTCCTGCCTGCATGCCATATGATAAATGCTCTTCTTGTTTCCTTTCTTCACCCCACACCCCTAATCCCCCCTCAGCACCCCTAATCACCCCTTATAACCCCCCATCCACCCATCAATCCCCCCTCAGCACCCCTTATAACACCCCATCCTCCCCTAATCCCCCCTCAGCACCCCTTATAACTCCCCATCCTCCCCTAATCCCCCCTCAGCACCCCTTATAACTCCCCATCCTCCCCTAATCCCCCCTCAGCACCCCTAATCACCCCTTATAACCCCCCATCCACCCTAATCCCCCCTCAGCACCCCTCAGCACCCCTTATAACCCCCATCCACCCATCAATCCCCCCTCAGCACCCCTTATAACCCCCATCCACCCATCAATCCCCCCTCAGCACCCCTTATAACCCCCATCCACCCATCAATCCCCCTCTCAGCACCCCTTATAACCCCCATCCACCCCATCAATCCCCCCTCAGCACCCCTTATAACCCCCATCCACCCATCAATCCCCCCTCAGCACCCCTTATAACCCCCCACACCCCTAATCCCCCCTCAGCACCCCTTATAACTCCCCATCCTCCCCTAATCCCCCCTCAGCACCCCTCAGCACCCCTTATAACCCCCATCCACCCATCAATCCCCCCTCAGCACCCCTTATAACCCCCCATCCTCCCTAATCCCCCCCTCAGCACCCCTTATAACCCCCATCCTCCCCTAATCCCCCCTCAGCACCCCTTATAACTCCCCATCCTCCCCTAATCCCCCCTCAGCACCCCTTATAACTCCCCATCCTCCCCTAATCCCCCCTCAGCACCCCTTATAACCCCCCATCCTCCCCTAATCCCCCCTCAGCACCCCTTATAACCCCCCATCCTCCCCTAATCCCCCTCAGCACCCCTTATAACTCCCCATCCTCCCCCTATCCCCCCTCAGCACCCCTTATAACTCCCCATCCTCCCCTAATCCCCCCTCAGCACCCCTTATAACCCCCCATCCACCCATCAATCCCCCCTCAGCACCCCTTATAACCCCCCATCCTCCCCTAATCCCCCCAGCACCCCTTATAACCCCCCATCCTCCCCTAATCCCCCCTCAGCACCCCTTATAACCCCCCATCCTCCCCTAATCCCCCCTCAGCACCCCTTATAACCCCCCATCCTCCCCTAATCCCCCCTCAGCACCCCTTATAACCCCCCATCCACCCATCAATCCCCCCTCAGCACCGCTTATAACCCCCTATCCTCCCCTAATCCCCCCTCAGCACCCCTTATAACCCCCCATCCTCCCCTAATCCCCCCTCAGCACCCCTTATAACACCCCATCCTCCCCTAATCCCCCCTCAGCACCACTCAGCACCCCTTATAACCCCCCATCCACCCATCAATCCCCCCCTCAGCACCCCTTATAAACCCCCCATCCTCCCCTAATCCCCCCTCAGCACCCCTTATAACCCCCCATCCACCCATCAATCCCCCCTCAGCACCCCTTATAACCCCCCATCCTCCCCTAATCCCCCTCACCACCCCTTATAACCCTCCATCTACTCACAATCCCCCTCTTCTCAGAGTTGAAAGCGTTGGGGGATTTGCTGTCTGTCTGTTCATCACTTTCAAAGCCCTGGTCATTGAGTTCCTCATGAGGATCACCCTTTATGAAGGAGGAGGGAATCTATTCCTTTTTCCATTAAAACCAGACTGTCAGACAGATAGATAGAGAGACAGCCCCCTCTATCTCCCTCCTGCCTTCTCTGTCCCTTATACCCCCCTTGTAGCTCACAATGAGCAGGGTTAGAAGGGGGTTGCAGGTTTTCCTCTGTATGTCTGGTGTCTGTGTGTCTGGTGTCTGTGTGTCTGGTGTCTGGTGTTGGGACTCGGCCACTTAATTTATCCTGCAACAGATGAATTGCGTATCCCCCACTCTCCCCTCCTCCTTCACCCCTCCCTTCTTACTCTCCCCCCTCCTCCCCCATCTTATTTATTTTCCTTTATTGCGATGTTGTTCCCATTCCTAACTACCCGTGGTGCACATCCACATCCAAGCCTTGTTTTCCTTGGACCGCCGAGCCGAAACTTTCCTTTCCACGCTCCGGCACTCCCATCGGGGGAAATCCCAATTAACCCAGCCAGGACAATCGGCTTCAGAGCTGGGAGAGGCTGGGATAGAGGCTGGAGAGAGAGACTGGAGAGAGAGACTGGAGAGAGAGACTGGAGAGAGAAACTGGAGAGAGAGACTGGAGAGAGAGACTGGAGAGAGAGACTGGAGAGAGAGAGACTGGGATAGAGACTGGGATAGAGACTGGAGAGAGAGACTGGAGAGAGAGACTGGGATAAAGACTGGGATCGAGACTGGAGAGAGACTGGAGAGATAGACTGGAGGGAGAGACTGGAGGGAGAGACTGGAGAGAGAGACAGGGATAAAGACTGGGATAGAGACTGGAGAGATAGACTGGAGGGAGAGACTGGAGAGAGAGACTGGAGAGAGAGACTGGGATAAAGACTGGGATAGAGACTGGAGAGATAGACTGGAGGGAGAGACTGGATAGAGAGACTGGAGAGAGAGACTGGAGAGAGAGACTGGGATAAAGACTGGGATCGAGACTGGAGAGAGACTGGAGAGATAGACTGGAGAGAGAGACTGGAGAGAGAGAGACTGGAGAGAGAGACTGGAGAGAGAGACTGGAGAGAGAGAGACAGGGATAAAGACTGGGATAGAGACTGGAGAGAGAGACTGGAGAGATAGACTGGAGGGAGAGACTGGAGAGAGAGACTGGAGAGAGGGACTGGAGAGAGAGACTGGAGAAAGAGACTGGAGAGAGAGACTGGGATAGAGACTGGAGAGAGAGACTGGAGAGAGAGACTGGAGAGAGAGATTGGAGAAAGAGACTGGAGAGAGAGACTGGGATAAACACTGGGATAGAGACTGGAGAGATAGACTGGAGAGAGAGACTAGGATAGAGACTGGAGAGAGACTGGGAGAGAGACTGGGAGAGAGACTGGAGAGAGACTGGAGAGAGACTGGAGAGAGACTGGGATAGAGACTGGAGAGAGACTGGAGAGAGACTGGAGAGAGACTGGGAGAGAGACTGGAGAGAGACTGGGAGAGAGACTGGAGAGAGACTGGGAGAGACTGGGAGAGAGACTGGGAGAGAGACTGGGAGAGATACTAGGCGAGAGACATCATGAAAGACTGGAAAAGGCTGGAAGAGAGTTGAAGAGACCAGGAGAGACTGGGAGAGACTGGGAGAGAGACCAGGAAGAGACCTACCTTTTCCCTTCTATCCCAGAGCTCACTGCATAAACCCTTTAAACCCTCCGTTGCTCTGTCTCTCTGGCCGGATCGGATATCATTCCATAACCTGACCGGGATTCTTTCCCAGGCCCGGCTTCTGACAGAGTTTAGAGGTTGATGATTTATATATAGAGTGTGTGGGGCCCCTTCGGTTGCACCACGGGGTCTTCTATGGTGTGTCTAGCTGCTGTGATGGTGGGCTCTGAGACGGGACTTGAGTGGGTTCAATGAAAGGAAGATTGAATTAACTATGAATGTCAATATTTCTGGGGAGTCAGAGAGTGTCATGACAGGACACAGACAGGCTGACATGGTGACAGGGACACAGACAGGCTGACAGGGTGACAGGGACACAGACAGGCTGACATGGTGACAGGGACACAGGCTGACATGGTGGCAGGGACACAGACAGGCTGACATGGTGACAGGGACACAGGCTGACATGGTGACAGGGACACAGGCTGACATGGTGGCAGGGACACAGACAGGCTGACATGGTGACAGGGACACAGACAGGCTGACAGGGTGACAGGGACGCAGACAGGCTGACATGGTGACAGGGACACAGGCTGACATGATGACAGGGACATAGACAGGCTGACATGGTGACAGGGACACAGGCTGACATGGTGACAGGGACACAGACAGGCTGACATGGTGACAGGGACACAGACAGGCTGACAGGGTGACAGGGACACAGGCTGACATGGTGAAAGGGACACAGGCTGACATGGTGACAGAGACACAGACAGCCTGACAGGGTGACAGGGACGCAGACAGGCTGACATGGTGACAGGGACACAGGCTGACATGGTGACATGGACACAGACAGGCTGACATGGTGACAGGGACACAGACAGGCTGACATGGTGACAGGGACACAGACAGGCTGACATGGTGACAGGACACAGACAGGCTGACATGGTGACAGGGACACAGACAGGCTGACATGGTGACAGGGACACAGACATGCTGACATGGTGACAGGGACACAGACATGCTGACATGGTGACAGGACACAGACAGGCTGACAGGGTGACAGGGACACAGACAGGCTGACATGGTGACAGGGACACAGGCTGACATGATGACAGGGACATAGACAGGCTGACATGGTGACAGGGACACAGACAGGCTGACATGGTGACAGGGACACAGGCTGACATGGTGACAGGGACACAGACAGGCTGACATGGTGACAGGGACACAGACAGGCTGACAGGGTGACAGGGACGCAGACAGGCTGACATGGTGACAGGGACACAGACAGGCTGACATGGTGACAGGGACACAGACAGGCTGACATGGTGACAGGGACACAGACAGGCTGACATGGTGACAGGGACACAGACAGGCTGACATGGTGACAGGGGGACATAGGAGGGATGTGGAGGAGGGTGCAGGGCTGTTTGCGTGTTACCCAGTACTGAATTGAACACCCCTCCCCCTCCTCTCCACCTCCTAATTCCAGTATCAGTCTATTGTCATACTCTGACTCTGGGAATGTGCCCTGGCTGTGTACAAGGAGACAAGTGAAGGGAGGGAGAGAATGACAAGGAGGAGATGAGAAGTGTAGAGGAAGACAGTGACTAAGCAAGAGAACGCTTGCTGTTGACAAAGTGGGAAGAGCAGAGGGAGGGTACATAACTTCATTGGTGGAGACATGTTGAAAAGCAGCCACACACTCAGAGGGAAGGGTTTAGGTGCTGTTCTGCTCTGTGTGTCCTTAACCCTGCTGTGTTGAGTAACATGCCTACTGCTGGCCTCTCTGTCACACACACACCGCTTTATCCCCTTGTCCATGTGTGTTTGTTTGTGCAACTATGTGTGTGTGTATCATTTGTCATTAGGCTCCGCCACAGTAGTAACTGTCAGGCACCGCTGATTCTCCCTGTTTCTGATTGGCCGACCCCTGACCCCCTAGACATTCTGGTAACCAACGGCAGCGGAGCCGGGCACAGAGACAGCTGCAGCCCCTGTGTGCGTACAGCTCTGATTCCCCTGTCACACACACTGGCTAGTGACAAGGAGTGGGATTCCGTTTGGCTTGTTTTGCTCAGGAAACACTATCGATTAATCAGGCCTATATTAGTCACCAGTGTCCTTGAGGATTAAACAGAACTAGACTGAGTTTAATAGGTTACGTATGAATGAGACTTAATGCTACCCATGATCACGTTCAGTGTGCTGTCCCCCTCCTTTAAAGACTCCCCCCTAAACACACACAACCCACCCCAGAATGACATGGTCCCCGGAATGTACACAAATCTAAAACCTCCCACCTCTGCAAACTTATGCGAAGACACACAGGTTGAATGCAATCAGTTGTGCAACTCTCCCCCTCTTTCTCTCTCTTTCTCTCTCTCCCTCCTCTTTCTCTCACCCATTCCCTCCTCTCTTCCCACCGCTTCTCTCTTTTACCCATCTCCCCTCTTTCCCTCTCCCTCTCTGTCTCCACCCCTACTCAGTTTCTGCTCAGGCCCTCTCACCCTCTGCTTCAGACCGGAGATAAGAGCAAACACACACCATGATGATCGCCGTCCAGACACCATTGTCCACTGTTTACCCACGGAATACCTCTGCTACTTAACCTCCTTTTCACTCCCTCTATCCCTGTTTTCTCTCTTTCTGTCCCTCATCTTCCCCCTTTTCCTCCCTTTCTAAAAGACACTGTTTCAAAGGAAGGATGCTGAATAGTGGATGCTGTGTTCTCCCTACCCTCTTTCTTGCCACTCTGTGTCCAGTTCAGCCTACGTCTCTGTCTCACCCTGGGCTTATGTTTCCGAGACGTTACGTCATTGCAGGGCCCAAACATTACAAGGTTATGTAGTATCAGAATGGAATGCTGTATTATTTGGGCTGTGTGACTAATTCACTGGGTAGAGCTTGACTTGGCTGGAGGCCAGAATGGGATTGAGAAAGAACTCTCCTTCTCTCCCATCTGTGTGTGTGTGTGTGTGTGTGTGTGTGTGTGTGTGTGTGTGTGTGTGTGTGTGTGTGTGTGTGTGTGTGTGTGTGTGTGTGTGTGTGCGTGCGTGCGTGCGTGTGTGTGTGTGTGAGCTGTCCTGACTGCATAACAGCATTGTTCATAACACCAGAAATCGTGAGGAGATTGTCGGTCAATATCCTGTCCCGTGCCATGACCAGGAAGAGCACAGAAGCCTGATATATTGTTTCCATGTGGCCCAGGCCCAGGGTGTGTCTGTGTACCTGCCCTGGCCTTCAGATCAGAGATCAGAGAGAGGCATCACCTAACGCCATTTTACACATCCACCCAACAGCCCAACTACACCCACTTCACAGGCCCCTTGAAGTGGCTGGGTGGTGGGGAGTCAGTGTTGGGGTTGGTGGAGTTATTGAATGGAAGTTTAGGTGGAGGTCTGTGTAAGATCTGGCTGTGTGGGATAGTGTTGGGTTGGGTTAAGTGCAAGGGTTAGGCTTGGCTACAGTAAATTATTTGAGATGAGGTAGGGGAGCAGGTCAGACACAGAGGCAGGGGGACCTCTCAAACTACTCTCCCCTGGCCTCCCGAGTGGTGCAGTGGTCTAAGGCACTGCTTCGCAGTACTAGCTGTGCCACTAGAGATTCTGGTTAGTCCAGGCTCTGTTGCAGCTGGCCGCAGGAGTCGCAAACCCTCCCCTAACCCAGACGACGCTGGGCCAATTGGCCCAGCGTCATCCTGGTTAGGGGAGGGTTTGCGACTCCTGTGGCGGGCCGGGCGCAGTGCACTCTAACACGGTTGCCAGGTGTACAGCGTTTCCTCCGTCACATTGGTGTGGCTGGCTTCCGGGTTAAGCGGGCATTGTGTCAAGAAGCAGTGCGGCTTGGTTGGGTCATGTTTCGGGGGATGCACGATTCTTGACCTTCGCCTCTCCCGAGTCCGTACGGGAGTTGCTGGGATTTTACATTTTTTTGTATTAAATAATAATTGAAAAAAGATTCAAAATAACATCTCTCCCCAGCCAGGGTGAACCTTCACTGGGCCTCATGGTGCATGTCACTCCCTCCTCCCTCCCTATCGTTTGAGCCTCTGCTCTATATTGACACACCTGATCACCAGGCCATAGAACCCTGCACCAATACATCAGCCCAATGGAATGCTGCTGTCATACATCAAACAGAGGGAGATGACGGTGGCTGCGCCTCTTGGCGTTAGAGAAGGAGAAATGGAGGAGGGAGCAGGGCTTTCTCTTTCTTTCTTTTCATTCATCCATCTCTCTTGATGTTAGCCAATGGAGAAAGAGTGAAAGGTGAATGAAGGGTACACAGAAAAAGCCTAAACGAGCCTGAATGGTGTTATTGTGGTAGTGCTGTTAACGTCTCTCCCTCCCTTCGTTCAGGTGGCCAAGGTGGAGTATGTGCGGAGGAAACCCAAGCTGAAAGAGGTCTTGATCAGGTTAGAAGACCACCTGGAGTGTGTGTGCACGTCACAACATCACGTGACCGAGCACTCAGACGCAGACACAGGTAAATAATGTTAAGGTCGACTGAATTTATCACAACTTTATTGGAGCGTAGATGGCCTTCAGAGACTGTTTGGTTGGATGTCTGAGTATCTGAGTCCCGCCCCATTCAGTCATTCCTTCCTACGCCTGGTCTTTTTATACTGCTAGTCTGTCTGTCTGTCTGTCTGTCTGTCTGTCTGTCTGTCTGTCTGTCTGTCTGTCTGTCTGTCTGTCTGTCTGTCTGTCTGTCTGTCTGTCTGTCTGTCTGTCTGTCTGTCTGTCTGCCTGCCTGCCTGCCTGCCTGCCTGCCTGCCTGCCTGCTGGCTCTCCAAACCTGCAAGGCCCCTTGTGTGTGTCTGATAGAAAGACAGTGTCAGTGTGTGTGAGGGTGTTTGTTTGTCTGTGTGTGTGTGTGTGTGTGTGTGTGTGTCTGTGTGTGTGCGTGCGTGCATGCATGCGTGTAAAGGGAGGGTGTCCAAAGGCTGCTTGGCTTGGCTTGGACGGCAGGTAACAATCCTTTCCCCTTGATCCAAAGCCTCCGTTGTGAAGAGACAAGAGGAACGATGTGGACTGATAAGGGATCTCAACTATTTATAGTGTCATTTCAAATCCTCTTGAATTCTCTCTCTGTCATGGAGACTTTTAATCTCCTCTGCTTTCTGCTCTTTGTGTCGTAAACCTTGCTGCTTCCCCCTCTTGCTAACCCTTGTCCTTGTCCTCCTATCCTCCCTCCCCAACTTGTGTTTTCAGGCCACCATACTAGGGCTAAAGGTAGAAAAAGGAAACCTAAAAAGCTAAAGCTCAACAAGGATTTATTGGCGACATAATAAACTTGAACACATTATTCCAAAGTCCGGCCGCCGGACCCCCCGGCTCCAACAGGTAGGAGGACTTTAGCACCAGCATGGCAATCCAACCAATTACCCACCTGCTGGTCACAAGCCCAATCAGGACAGAGAAAGGTTTGCCAATCAGATCACAATCAACGCCACACCCAATCAGTGTGAGGAGAGGGAGCGCTGAAATGGGCCACGCTCTGTGAATACCGCTGCATGATTTAGCGTGATTTTTATGCCTGCCTGTGCACTGCATATCCTCTTTGTGTTGTGTTTTTATGCCTGTATGAGTTTATGAATGAGTATTTCAACCTCACCTTGTTCACCGACCAGTATTTGTCCTTCACTCCAGCTGTCTCTGTGTTTCTGTGTGTATCTGATTTCAAATACCATTCTACATGTCTCTACTTCCCATGCGCTCCTCTGTATTTCATGTCCTTTATCTTTCTCTCTCATCCTCTCTGTCCATTTGTCCTGTCTGTCTGTCTGTCTGTCTGTCTGTCTGTCTGTCTGTCTGTCTGTCTGTCTGTCTGTCTGTCTGTCTGTCTGTCTGTCTGTCTGTCCAATGTTCTGACTGTCTCGTCTCATCTCTGTCTGTCTGTCCAATGTTCTGACTGTCTCGTCTCATCTCTGTCTGTCTGTCTGTCCAATGTTCTGACTGCCTCGTCTCTGTCTGTCTGTCTGTCTGTCTGTCTGTCTGTCTGTCTGTCTGTCTGTCTGTCTGTCTGTCTGTCTGTCTGTCTGTCTGCCTGCCTGCCTGCCTGCCTGCCTGCCTGCCTGCCTGTCTGTCTGTCTGTCTGTCTGTCTGTCTGTCTGTCCAATGTTCTGTCTGTCCGTCTGCCCGTCTGTCCAGTGTTCCGTCCGTCGTGTCGTCCGTCCGTCTGTCCCTCTCTCTTTATGACACACGTTCAAATTGAACAAAATGGGGAACGAATATCACCTTTTACCTCTAACATGTTCAAATAATATGGGGATTAATGAAATGCTAATGCTAAAGCTAATGGTAATAGTAATTATGAGGGTAATGGTAATGCTAAAGCTAATGGTAATAGTAATGATCAGGCTAATGCTAATGAAATGCTAAATGTTAACGTCAGCTCTCTCTCTCTCTTCTCCACAGTTGACATAAGGTGAGACCCCAGCAGCATTGGACTTCAGTGTGGAGGGGCCAAAGAGAGGATGCTGCCATATTTGGACTGCTGACCTACCCCCTTCCCTGACCCCACCCCACCTACCGCCTTTTAAAAACAAAGATTACCGTAAAGAGAAAAAAAGACAAAAAGTTAATAAAATGCCAAAGGTGCTTTTTTCTATTACCGTAAAAAGTAATGCAGAAGGTCAGCAGAACCAACCAATCGAACAGTGATGCGGATGAGGATGGTGAAGGCGATAAAGAGCTGGGCAGAAAAGAGAGGAGGAGGACAAGATGGGTTGTCGTTTGTTTGGGTAAACAGGACAGTTTGACGATCACAGAGAGAGATCCAGGATGGATCATTGGATTAAGCCTTGATGGGGGATCTGTTGACTGGATCCTAAAAGGACAGAGAGAGGGACAATCAGTGGACTCTTCGGGACGTGTGGAGGCTTGCATGTTCCTAGCCGTTGGCCTAAGTGACACTTGCCTGGACAGTCAATGACTGACAGAGAGAAAAAGAGAGAGGGAGAGAGGGAAAGAGATGTTGAGAGAAGTTGTAGAGAGGTGTAGAAGGTACTGGTCGTGTTACATGTTGTTCCGGAACTCTCTGTAAACTGTAGTGGAACTTGTTAACATTCTGGAACTCATAAAATGGTCGCCCATTTTGTTTATTTTGGATAAAGTGTTGGGAAAAGTGTTTGCAATCATCAGGACCTGTTGTTCCAAGCGGCTTCTCTGCTTCTCTCTCTCTTGGGTTTCCCTATCTGCTCCTATTGGGATTGTGCCAGTCGCCATATACACTACAGAACGATTCAGAAAGGAAGATTCATTCATTGCTACTAATAAACTATTTATACGTGTAAACGTTTTCATTTCTCTCTCTCTCCCTCCAAGACATTGTTATGTTTTCTGTGACATGTAAGAGTCATGTTCTGTCTGATCCTCTGGTAGTGAATCTTCATGTCCACATGTTCATGTAGATGTTACTCATGTTCAATGTTGTCTTATTATGTGCCAGTATATTATCTGAACAGTCTCAAGTCTAGTTGTATGAGCTGGAAATGTAAGGAAGCGTGGCGAGGAGGAGATGGGAGGACAGAGTCTGTACAAGTACAGGAAGATGCTTTATTTTTGTTAAGAAAATATATTATGCTTACTTATATTCAAGCAGGAAGTATGTTTGTTATTTCTTTGTTTGTTGTGGTTGAATGCTTTTATTTAATCCATGGAAACGATGCAGGAATGGGGGTGAGGAAATGTATAAGTCCCCAGCAATGCACCCTGTTTGGTGGTGTAGGGCAGCCTTACATCAGCAGTGCTGTACTGTATTATCTAGAGAGCTGGATAGAGCTAACCTGGTCCCAGATCAGTTTGTGTTGTCCTCCAAACACATATAGTCATTGGCAAGACAGCACAAACCGATCTGAGATCAGGTTAGTGCAGAGCTGGCTGAGGAAGACTCAATCTGGGGCATCGTTGGACTGTGTCTCTTTAACCCAGTTATCTAGCCAAAAGTTACACCCAGTAACCAGAGCGTCATTATACACAACAGAACACACACGTTCAGCATGTGTGTGTGTGCACATAAATGTGTGTGTGAAACCACATCACACTCCTTTGATAAGATGGTACCCAGTCCGCCCCACCAGCACACAAGCTGTTCTTAACGAGTACAAAGTCCATCTTGAATGAGAGAGAGTTTGTGAACAAACCAACATGGATGGTTTCCTAGTTAATCAAGCAGCAGTCTTCCATTGACACGTTAACAACGATGAAGACTGTTCCACTGTTGACACGTTAACAACGATGAAGACTGTTCCACGGTTGATGAGTGAAAGATCGAAAAAGAAGATACCACTGTTTATGGAGAGACTGACACCAAATCTCTAACACCCTATTTCCCGTAGATTGCAGTGCACTACTTTAGACCAGAGCCACTGGCCAAAATTAGTGCGCTACATAGGGAATAGGTTGTCGTTTGGCACACACTGAATCAATAGAAAGACCTGGGCACTTTTCCAAAATGTCTCGGAGTAGGAGTGCTGTTCATCTTATTCATTATGATCTAAACAGCTAAACTGATCCTAGATCAGCACTAAATGTCTCAGAGTAGGAGTGCTGTTCATCTTATTCATTATGATCTAAACAGCTAAACTGATCCTAGATCAGCACTAAATGTCTCAGAGTAGGAGTGCTGTTCATCTTATTCATTATGATCTAAACAGCTAAACTGATCCTAGATCAGCACTAAATGTCTCGGAGTAGGAGTGCTGTTCATCTTATTCATTATGATCTAAACAGCTAAACTGATCCTAGATCAGCACTAAATGTCTCGGAGTAGGAGTGCTGTTCATCTTATTCATTATGATCTAAACAGCTAAACTGATCCTAGATCAGCACTAAATGTCTAAGAGTAGGAGTGCTGTTCATCTTATTCATTATGATCTAAACAGCTAAACTGATCCTAGATCAGCACTTTATGAAGTCCTGGGTGAGAGACATGTTGAGAGAAAATAGATGACTGTATCTGCAGCTGCTTTGTGTTGTGGTAACAACATCTTCAACTGCACTATACAGACTTCCAAGGTGATTCCATTGGTGCTATATGTATAAAGGAAATCAGAAGAAGTTTCACCACCATTTTGCAATGCATTCATTTATTCATTCATTGTCAATAGACCAGGGACCATTGCTTACAGTAACTAAAGAAACTGCAACAACACAGGCTAATAGGATTTTTTATTTGGTCCTCTATTGGATAAAAACAGCAATGATTATAATTTATATATTTATGTTTTCAATAATAAATACATTCTGCTTATCAAACTGTACACAGAATGTTGGGTCCTGTTTTTGGTCCTAGTTACAGGTACAGTATGATTTGTGCCACGTCTCTTTCTCAGTTGCTGTATAAATCAGTCCTTCCCTTGCTGAAAGAACTGACCAGGTGAGAAAGCCTACTCACTGGGCACAGACTTCAATTCCACATTGGTTCAATGTAACTTCATTGAAATTACATGGAAACAACATTGATTCAACCAGTGTGTGCCCAGTGGGTAATTATATATATATATTTTTTATTTAACCTTTATTTAACTAGGCAACTCAGTTGAGAACAAATTCTTATTTACCATGACGGCCTACCCCGGCCAAACCCGGATGACACTGGGGTAATTGTGCGCCGCCCTATGGGACTCCCAATCACGGCCGGTTGTGATACAGCCTGGATTCGAACCAGGGTGTCTGTAGTGATGCCTCAAGCAGTGAGATGCAGACCGGTGCGCCACTCGGGAGCCCCGTGATGATGATGATGAGTTTCCACCATATTGTCTTCACCTTTCAAGTCAGTGCAGATGAAGAGGAGACGAGGACAGATCAGTGCAATGAAAGACAGGAAGAGAGGATGGAAGGTTAGACAACGGAGAAAGAGCTGTTGATGAGGCTAGCAGTACCCATCTGCATCCTCATGTCCTGTAGTCCATCTGCATCCTCATGTCCTGTAGTCCATCTGCATCTTCATGTCCTGTAGTCCATCTGCATCCTCATGTCCTGTAGTCCATCTGCATCTTCATGTCCTGTAGTCCATCTGCATCCTCATGTCCTGTAGTCCATCTGCATCCTCATGTCCTGTAATCCATCTGCATCCTCATGTCCTGCAGTCCATCTGCATCCTCCTGTTCTGTAGTCCATCTGCATCCTCATGTCCTGTAGTCCATCTGCATCCTCCGGTTCTGTAGTCCATCTGCATCTTTATGTCCTGTAGTCCATCTGCATCCTCATGTCCTGTAGTCCATCTGCATCCTCATGTCCTGTAGTTCATCTGCATCCTCATTTCCTGTAGTCCATCTGCATCCTCATGTCCTGTAGTCCATCTGCATCCTTATGTCCTGTAGTCCATCTGCATCTTTATGTCCTGTAGACCATCTGCATCCTCATGTCCTGTAGTCCATCTGCATCATCCTGTTCTGTAGTCCATCTGCATCCTCATGTCCTGTAGTCCATCTGCATCCTCCTGTTCTGTAGTCCATCTGCATCCTCATGTCCTGTAGTCCATGTGCATCCTCATGTTCTGTAGTCCATCTGCATCCTCATGTCCTGTAGTCCATCTGCATCCTCATGTCCTGTAGTCCATCTGCATCCTCATGTCCTGTAGTCCATCTGCATCCTCATGTCCTGTAGTCCATCTGCATCCTCCGGTTCTGTAGTCCATCTGCATCCTTATGTCCTGTAGTCCATCTGCATCCTCATGTCCTGTAGTCCATGTGCATCCTCATGTTCTGTAGTCCATCTGCATCTTCATGTTCTGTAGTCCATCTGCATCCCCATGTCCTGTAGTCCATCTGCATCCTCCGGTTCTGTAGTCCATCTGCATCCTTATGTCCTGTAGTCCATCTGCATCCTCATGTCCTGTAGTCCATCTGCATCTTCATGTTCTGTAGTCCATCTGCATCCCCATGTCCTGTAGTCCATCTGCATCCTCCTGTTCTGTAGTCCATCTGCATCCTCATGTCCTGTAGTTCATCTGCATCCTCATGTTCTGTAGTCCATCTGCATCCTCCTGTTCTGTAGTCCATCTGCATCCTCCTGTTCTGTAGTCCATCTGCATCCTCCTGTTCTGTAGTCCATCTAGTAGCCGGAGGGTGTGGAGTGGACATGCAGAAGGCGTGTGGAGTGGACAGGCAGAAGGTGTGTGGAGTGGACAGGCAGAAGGTGTGTGGAGTGGACAGGCAGAAGGTGTGTGGAGTGGACAGGCAGAAGTTGTGTGGAGTGGACAGGCAGAAGGCGTGTGGAATGGACAGGCAGAAGGTGTGTGGAGTGGACAGGCAGAAGGCGTGTGGAGTGGACAGGCAAAAGGCGTGTGGAATGGACAGGCAGAAGGTGTGGAGTGGACAGGCAGAAGGCGTGTGGAGTGGACAGGCAGAAGGCGTGTGGAGTGGACAGGCAGAAGGCGTGTGGAGTGGACAGGCAGAAGGCGTGTGGAGTGGACAGGCAGAAGGCGTGTGGAGTGGACAGGCAGAAGGCGTGTGGAGTGGACATGCAGAAGGCGTGTGGAGTGGACAGGCAGAAGGCGTGTGGAGTGGACATGCAGAAGGCGTGTGGAGTGGACATGCAGAAGGCGTGTGGAGTGGACAGGCAGAAGGCGTGTGGAATGGACAGGCAGAAGGTGTGTGGAGTGGACAGGCAGAAGGCGTGTGGAGTGGACAGGCAGAAGGCGTGTGGAGTGGACAGGCAGAAGGCGTGTGGAGTGGACAGGCAGAAGGCGTGTGGAGTGGACAGGCAGAAGGCGTGTGGAGTGGACAGGCAGAAGGTGTGTGGAGTGGACAGGCAGAAGGCGTGTGGAGTGGACAGGCAGAAGGCGTGTGGAGTGGACAGGCAGAAGGCGTGTGGAGGAAATGTGAGCTTTCCTGGGGCCTGTGGAGCGAGCTGTGACTGGCCTGGCTTCCAGGATCCTCCAGAGCCAGGGGGAGACTTTATTACTCTCTCCCTGAGATGCTCACTCTAATCCTGGGTTTAGAGGACATGAAAGTGCCGCCTACCCACCACTTCCCCCAGATACACACACCCCATTTATTACCCCTGAGAGGAAAAAGAAGAGAACATGAAAGAGCAGATCAGAGGAGGGACACCAGCTTTGCTGCCAGCGGAATGGAGGGACATATCAAAGAAAGAGAAGAACATGAAGATGTTATGTTTGTATTGTTTTTTATCTGACATGCTCTGGGTGTAGAGGGGGTCATTGAAAAGGGAGTGAGGGATGGAGGGAAAGAGGGAAAAGGGAGGAGGGGAGGTGGGAGGAGAGGTACACTATATATACATATTCAAATTAGTGGATTCGGCTATTTCAGCCACACCCGTTGCTGACATGTGTATAAAATCGAGCACAAATCCATGCAATCTCCATAGACAAACATTGACAGTAGAACGGCCTTAGCCGCGAAGTGGTAGACCACACAAGCTCACAGAACGGGACCGCCGAGTGCTGAAGCACATAGCGCATAAAAATCGTCTGTCCTGGTTGCAACACTCACTACCGAGTTTCAAACTGCCTCTGGAAGCAACGTCAGCATAAGAACTGTTCGTCAGGAGCTTCATGAAATGGGTTTCCATGACCGAGCAGCTGCTCACAAGCCTAAGATCACCATGTGCAATGTGCAAGCATCGGCTGGAGTGGTTTAAAGCCATTGGACTCTGGAGCAGTGGAAACGCGTTCACGCTTCACCATCTGGCAGTCCAACGGACGAATCTGGGTTTGACAGATGCCAGGAGAACACTACCTGCCCTAATGCATAGTGCCAACTGTAAAGTTTGGTGGAGGAGGAATAATGGTCTGGGACTGTTTTTCATGGTTTGGGCTAGGCCCCTTAGTTCCAGTGAAGAGACATATTAATGCTACAGCATACAATGACATTCTAGACGATTCTGTGTTTCTAACTTTGTGGCATCCGTTTGGGATGCCCGTTCCTGTTCAGCATGACAATGCCGCCGTGCACAAAGCGAGGTCTATACAGAAATGGTTTGTGGAGATCGGTGTGGAAGAACTTGATTGGCCTGCACAGAGCCCTGACCTCAACCCCAGTGAACACGTTTGGGATTAATTGGAACACCGACTGCGAGCCAGGCCTAATCACCCAACATCAGAGCCCGACCTCACTAATGCTCTTGTGGCTGAATGAAAGCAAGTCCCCGCAGCAATGTTCCAACATCTAGTGGAAAGCCTTCCCAGAAGAGTGGAGGCTGTTATAGCAGCAAACGGGGGACCAACTCCATGGAATCTTCCACGAGCTGGTGTCCATATACTTTTGGTCATGTGGTGTATCAAGAGTTCAAGAAGCAGGAGAGAAAAGAGGAGAGAAATGTGCCAGAGGGAGAGAGGAGAAAGACACACACACACACACACACACACACACACACACACACACACACACACACACACACACACACACACACACACACACACACACAATGGGAGATACAGGAGAACGGCCTAAAGTGGACTCAGGATGTTGGTGCATGGTGCAGTATTTGGAGGGATGGAACCAGACTGGAGTCACTAAGTGGACATGGTTTAATAAACAATGCCAGAATGGGGCTGGGAGCTGACAAGGTGTGAAGAGGGGTGCTGATGGCTGTTTGTGTATGTGTGCGCTTGTCACTGTGTGTATATATGTGTGCGTGTTTGTGTGTGTCTGTGTCTGTGTGTGTGTGTGTGTGTGTGTGTGTGTGTGTGTGTGTGTGTGTGTGTGTGTGTGTGTGTGTGTGTGTGTGTGTTTGTGTGTGTATGGGTTTTTGTGGTGATCAACAATACCAAGGAGGTCTCTCTCCCGGTGTGAACATGGACCGTTGGAATGTCTGCTTCTTGTGGAACGCAAGCTGTTATCTGACTGGCTGACAATGGATGGGTCAGGGTTCAGGGGTCAGAGTTCAGGGGAGGGGGGAGGGGTTGAGACAAAGTGGAAGTTGTTGAATGCATTGTAAATAATTCGTTATCCCTTCTCCCACTCTTTCCCTCTCTCTCTCCCTCCCCTCTCTATCTCCCCTTTCTCTCTCTCTCCCTCTCTATCTCCCCCATTCTCTCTCTCTCTCCCTCTCTCCCCTTCTCTCTCTCTATATCTCCCCCTTCTTTCTCTATCTCCCTCTTCTCTCTCTCTTTCTATCTCCCCCTTCTCTCTCTATCTCTCTCCATCTCCCCCTTCTCTCTCTCCCCTTTCTCTCTCACTCTCTCTCTCCCTCTCTATCTCCCCCTTCTCTCTCTCTCTCTCTCCATCTCCCCCTTCTCTCTCCCCCTTCTCTCTCTCTCTCTCTCTCCCTCTCTATCTCCCCATTCTCTCTCTCTCTCTCTCTCCCTCTCTATCTCCCCCTTCTCTCTCTCTATCTCCACCTTCTCTCTCTCTCTCTCTCTCTCTCTCCCTCTCTATCTCCCATTCTCTCTCTCTCTATCTCCACCTTCTCTCTCTCTCTCTCTCTCTCTCTCTCTCTCTCTCTCTCCCTCTCTAACTCCCCCTTCTCTCTCTCTCTCTCTCCCTCTCTATCTCCCCCTTCTCTCTCTCTATCTACACATTCTCTCTCTCTCTCTATCGCCACCTCCTCTCTCTCTCTCTCCACCTTCTCTCTCTCTCTCTATCTCCACCTTCTCTCTCTCTCTATCTCCACCTTCTCTCTCTCTCTCTACCTTCTCTCTCTCTCTCTATCTCCACCTTCTCTCTCTCTCTATCGCCACCTCCTCTCTCTCTCTCTCTCTATCGCCACCTTCTCTCTCTCTCTCTCTAGCTCCACCTTCTCTCTCTCTCTATCGCCACCTCCTCTCTCTCTCTCTCTCTATCGCCACCTTCTCTCTCTCTCTCTCTAGCTCCACCTTCTCTCTCTCTCTATCTCCCCCTTCTCTCTCTCTCGCTATTTCTCTCTCTCAGTTCTGTAGAATGCAGCCTTGCCTCTCTTTCAAAGACCTACATTGATTGACGCACTGGGCATTGTTGTCCCTCTTGCTCATGGCCTGTATTCAAAAAGTACTGTTTCTCAGAGTAGGATCTAGGATCAGGTACCCTGCTGACCATATAATCTTATTCATTATGATCTTTAAGGCGAACCTCACCATTCCTACTTTGAGATTTTTTGTGAATACAGACCCTTGTATTACAGTTGACCAGTGTGGTATTATATAGCGATATGATAATTGTTTGACTGATATCAAGGCCGTATTCATAAATTGTATCACAGTAGGAGTGCTGATCTAGGATCATATGGACATGGGGGACCTGGTTCTAGATCAGCGCTCCTACTCTGAGACACTTGTTACAGAAGGTCCCTGATGGATGGAAATACAGAGAGTCATGAGGTTTAGATGCTCACTGGTGGCAGCGGTGGGATTTGACTGACAACCACAGATAGCTCTCAGCCCGACCCCTCTAGTTGGCCTTGACAATTTCCTTCCCCAAATTACAGACCCTATAACTAACCTCCCTCCCTCCCTCCCTTCATCCATCCATCCCCCGCTGTCTCTTTCTTTTTTAAGTTGTTCAAACCTGCGGCCTCTGGTTTTGAGGAAACACAGGCAGAGGTTCCTCTGTGAAGATGGAGGTGGCCAGTTTGTCGGGGCCACGGTCATGAATGTGCGTCTTTGTCCTCCTGCCCCCCTACTGCCCTCCTACCTCCCTCCCGGCCCCCTCATGCTGACATGCTCGGTCTCTTTCGGGGGGCCCACCGAAATGACCCTGCTAATTATGTATTTAAGGTATTTGGCTCCTGTGAAAACAGCTTTGGGTAGAGCAGTGTGTGTGTGTGTGTGTGTGTGTGTGTGTGTGTGTGTGTGTGTGTGTGTGTGTGTGTGTGTGTGTGTGTCTGTGTGTGTGTGTGTGTGTGTGGCTATCATTACAGGACAGCGTTTATGTATACAGTGGATTAGAGTGACCTTGCCTGATTGGGGACTGAGGGGTACAGGGGGGTGGTGGTGGGGGGGGGTGTAGACGGAGGTGAGAGGGGGATAGAGGGGGTAGAGGGGGTTAGAGGGAGGTAAGAGGGGGATAGAGGGAGTAGAGCGGGGTAGAGAGGGATAGAGGTAGGTAGAGAGGGGTAGAGGGAGATTAGAGTGGGATAGAGGGAGTAGAGTGGGGTAGAGGGGGTAGAGGGAGGTTAGAGGGGGATAGAGGGAGTAGAGAGGGGTAGAGGGAGGTTAGAGGGGGATAGAGGGAATAGAGGGGGTAGAGGGAAGTAGAGAGGGGTAGAGGGAGGTTAGAGGGGGATAGAGGGAATAGAGGGGGTAGAGGGAAGTAGAGAGGGGTAGAGGGAGGTTAGAGGGGGATAGAGGGAATAGAGGGGGTAGAGGGAAGTAGAGAGGGGTAGAGGGAGGTTAGAGGGGGATAGAGGGAATAGAGGGGGTAGAGGGAAGTAGAGAGGGGTAGAGGGAGGTTAGAGGGGGATAGAGGGAATAGAGGGGGTAGAGGGAAGTAGAGAGGGGTAGAGGGAGGTTAGAGGGGGATAGAGGGAGTAGAGGGGGTAGAGGGAAGTAGAGAGGGTAGAGGGAGGTAGAGGGAGGTTAGAGGGGGATAGAGGGAGTAGGGGGGGTAGAGGAAGGTTAGAGGGGGATAGAGTGAGTAGAGGGGGTAGAGGGAGTAGATGGGGTAGAGGGAGGTGAGAGGGGGATAGAGGGATAGAGGGAGTAGAGGGGTTAGGGGGAGGTTAGAGGGAGGTTAGAGGGGGATAGAGGGAGTAGAGCGGGGTAGAGAGGGATAGAGGGAGGTAGAGAGGGGTAGAGGGAGATTAGAGTGGGATAGAGGGATAGAGGGAGTAGAGGGGGTAGAGGGAGGTTAGAGGTGGATAGAGGGAGTAGAGGGGGTAGAGAGGGATAGAGGGAGGTAGAGAGGGGTAGAGGGAGGTAGAGAGGGGTAGAGGGAGGTTAGAGGGGGATAGAGGGAGTAGAGGGGGTAGAGAGGGGTAGAGGGAGGTAGAGGGAGGTTAGAGGAGGATAGAAGGAGTAGAGGGGGTAGAGGGAGGTTAGAGGAGGATAGAGCGAGTAGAGGGGGTAGAGGGAGTGGGAGGCAGATAGAGGGGGTAGAGGGGGTTAGACGGAGGTTAGAGGGGGATAGAGGGAGTAGAGCGGGGTAGAGGAGGTTAGAGGTGGATAGAGGGAGTAGAGGGGGGTAGAGAGGGGTAGGGGGAGGTAGAGAGGGGTAAAGGGAGGTTAGAGGGGATAGAGGGATAGAGGGAGTAGAGGGGGTAGAGGGGGTTAGAGGGAGGTTAGAGGGGATAGAGGGAGTAGAGCGGGGTAGAGGGAGGTAAGAGGGGGATAGAGGGATAGAGGGAGTAGAGGGAAGTAGAGAGGGGGTAGAGGGAGGTTAGAGGGGGATAGAAGGAGTAGAGGGAGGTTAGAGGGGGATAGAGCGAGTAGAGGGGGTAGAGGGAGGTGCGAGGGAGATAGAGGGATAGAGGGAGTAGAGGGGGTAGAGGGGGTTAGAGGGAGGTTAGAGGGGGATAGAGGGAGTAGAGGGGGTAGAGGGAAGTAGAGAGGGGTAGAGGGAGGTAGAGAGGGGTAGAGGGAGTAGAGAGGGTAGAGGGAAGTAGAGAGGGGTAGAGGGGGTAGAGGGCGAGTAGATGGGGTAGTGGGAGGTAGAGGGGGATAGAGGGATAGAGGGAGTAGAGGGGGGTAGAGGGAGGTTAGAGGGGGTAGAGGGCATAGAGAGGGGTAGAGGGAGGTTAGAGGGGGTAGAGGGGGCAGAGAGGGACAGAGGGAGGTTAGAGGGTGTAGAGGTGGTAGAGGGGGGTTGAGGGAGGTTTGAGGGGGGTAGAGAGGGGTAGAGGGAGGTTAGAGGGAGTAGAGGGAGGTAGAGGGAGGTAGAGAGCGGTAGAGGGCGGTAGAGAAGGTTAGAGGGGGATAGAGGGAGGTAGAGGGAGGTAGAGGGGGATAGAGGGATAGAGGGAGTAGAGGGATTAGAAGGGGGTACTGGGAGGTTAGAGGGAGTAGAGGGGGTGGAGGGAGGTTAGAGGGGGATAGAGGGGTAGGAGGGCATTGTAAAGGGGGTAGAGGGAGGTTAGAGGGGGATAGAGGGAGTAGAGGGGTAGAGGGCGAGTAGATGGGGTAGAGGGAGGTAGAGGGGGATAGAGGGATACAGGGAGTAGAGGGCAAGTAGAGGGAGGGTAGAGGGGAGAAGTGTTAGGGTAGAGGTGTACCCATGTGTGTGAGGGAGACCATGGCTTTGGTTGCACCTCTGCAGAGTTGTCCCTCTGAAACCAAAACTCCAGAACATGGGGTTTTCATATCCCATTTCACTGGTAACGGTTTATTAACAGCAGAGAGAGGTGACCCCCCCCCCCCCACACACACGCACACACACATTTTTGTGGGGACCAAATAATTGATTCCCATCCAAAATCCAATTTTCCCTAACACCTAACCCTAAATCTAACCATAACCCTAATCTAAACTCTAAGCCTAATTAACCCCTAACCCTAATACTGTACCTAACCCTAACTTCTAACTCTAACCCTAAACCTAACCATAACCCCTAACCCTAAGCTTAATTCTAACCCTAACCCTAATTGTAACCCTAACCCTAAGCTTAATTCTAACCCTAACCCTAATTGTAACCCTAACCCTAAACCTGACCCATTAACCTAAAGTTAAAATAAATCTTCAGGGGGACTGTCAATATTTTCCTTGTTTTACTGTCAATGTGAGGACTTCTGGTACCCACAAAGATAGTTAAACAAGAACATACATACACACACACACACATACAAGTGAGCAGACAGGCAGGCCACGCACACCCACACATGCACGTGCACACACACACACACACACATGCACGTACACACACACAGTACTGTACAATCACACAGTGCTTCTAGGACACTTCAACTTGAGTTCTAGAGAGAATGTGGAAACTTTTAATGCTACTCTTTTAATCCTACTGCTCATTCCTTTCACACTGCAGAACCAAGTCAGCCCCCTGCCCCACCCCCAGTTTAACCAGTCAGTCTCCTGTCACCTGCCATGGTGTCTGGCCCATCCTGTCCTCACTTAGACAGCTCCAGAGGAGGGCCTGATGAAACCGGATCCGTCCTGACTCCCCCGGGGGCGATTGTAGCTGCTGATAAACGTGAGATGGGAACCAGCCTGTTCCCTTTCAATGGGACACGCTGACATAAGGGATGTTAGCCCCTCTCCTCACAGTCACACTCCAGAACCCACACTCAGCACTACCTACCACCACTCACTGGGTGAGAGAGAGAGAGAGAGAGAGAGAGAAAGAGAAAGAGAAAGAGAGAGAGAGACATGGATTGGAACTGTCTCTTAAAGCAGTCATACTTCACCACTCTCACTCTTAGTGCTACTGACAATGTGTGTGTGTGTGTGTGTGTGTGTGTGTGTGTGTGTGTGTGTGTGTGTGTGTGTGTGTGCGCTCACTCGTGTGTGTGTGTGTGTGTGCTTATATGTGTGTGTGTGTGCCTGCATGAGCAGGTTTGTGCGTGTGTGTGTATCCGAGAATGTTGAGGCAGACCGGAAATCCCCCTGAGTGATACGTAAATGGTTCCTTCTCTCTTCTCTTTCTTCCCTTTCTCTCCATCTGAAGTCAGCACTTACTGCCTGACTGGGGTACATGGCAGGCCAAGCATGAAGATGAAAGACTTGGTAAAAGGGATGGATGGAGGGAGGTAGGGAGGCAGGGAGGGAGGGAGGTTAAGAGGTAGAGAGGGAAAAAGAAAGGGAGGGAGTGATGGCAGAGGAAAAGGGAGCTGTAAAACATGACAAGCTCTCTTGGGTGAGATCATGTAAAGGAATGGGAGTTAGCAGTAGTAGTAGTACAGTCCCAGCGCGCACGACCCACGTGGAGTTCCAGGTCTCCGGCAGCCTCTGGAACTGCCGGTCTGCGGCCAACAAGGCTGAGTTCATCTCAGCCTATGCTACCCTCCAGTCCCTAGACTTCCTGGCGCTGACGGAAACATGGATCACCACAGATAACACTGCTACTCCTACTGCTCTCTCCTCGTCTGCCCACATGTTCTCGCATACCCCTAGAGCATCGAGCCAGCGGGGTGGTGGCACTGGAATCCTCATCTCTCCCAAGTGGACATTCTCTCTTTCTCCCCTGACCCATCTGTCTATCTCCTCATTTGAATTCCATGCTGTCACAGTTACCAGCCCTTTCAAGCTTAACATCCTCATCATTTATCGCCCTCCAGGTTCCCTTGGAGAGTTCATCAATGAGCTTGACGCCTTGATAAGTTCCTTTCCTGAGGATGGCTCACCTCTCACAGTTCTGGGTGACTTTAACCTCCCCACGTCTACCTTCGACTCATTCCTCTCTGCCTCCTTCTTTCCACTCCTCTCCTCTTTTGACCTCACCCTCTCACCTTCCCCCCCTACTCACAAGGCAGGCAATACGCTTGACCTCATCTTTACTAGATGCTGTTCTTCCACTAATCTCATTGCAACTCCCCTCCAAGTCTCCGACCACTACCTTGTATCCTTTTCCCTCTCGCTCTCATCAAAAACTTCTCACTCTGCCCCTACTCGGATGGTATTGCGCCGTCGCAACCTTCGCTCTCTCTCTCCCGCTACTCTCTCCTCTTCCATCCTATCATCTCTTCCCTCTGCTCAAACCTTCTCCAACCTATCTCCTGATTCTGCCTCCTCAACCCTCCTCTCCTCCCTCTCTGCATCCTCTGATTTTCTCTGTCCCCTATCCTCCAGGCCGGCTCGGTCCTCCCCTCCTGCTCCGTGGCTCGACGACTCACTGCGAGCTCACAGAACAGGGCTCCGGGCAGCCGAGCGGAAATGGAGGAAAACTCGCCTCCCTGCGGACCTGGCATCCTTTCACTCCCTCCTCTCTACATTTTCCTCTTCTGTCTCTGCTGCTAAAGCCACTTTCTACCACTCTAAATTCCAAGCATCTGCCTCTAACCCTAGGAAGCTTTTTGCTACCTTCTCCTCCCTCCTGAATCCTCCTCCCCCTCCCCCCCTCCTCCCTCACTGCGGATGACTTCGTCAACCATTTTGAAAAGAAGGTTGACGACATCCGATCCTCGTTTGCTAAGTCAAGCGACACCGCTGGTCCTGCTCACACTGCCCTACCCTGTGCTTTGACCTCTTTCTCCCCTCTCTCTCCAGATGAAATCTTGCGCCTTGTGACGGCCGGCCGCCCAACAACCTGCCCACTTGACCCTATCCCCTCCTCTCTTCTCCAGACCATTTCCGGAGACCTTCTCCCCTACCTCACCTCGCTCATCAACTCATCCTTGACCGCTGGCTACGTCCCCTCCGTCTTCAAGAGAGCGAGAGTTGCACCCCTTCTGAAAATCTGTCCTCCGCACCACGTGCTCTCACCACTGGTGTCCCCCAGGGCTCTGTTCTAGGCCCTCTCCTATTCTCGCTATACACCAAGTCACTTGGCTCTGTCATATCCTCACACGGTCTCTCCTATCATTGCTATGCAGACGACACACAATTAATCTTCTCCTTTCCCCCTTCTGACAACCAGGTGGCGAATCGCATCTCTGCATGTCTGGCAGACATATCAGTGTGGATGACGGATCACCACCTCAAGCTGAACCTCGGCAAGACGG